>NW_027445484.1:0-105442 GCF_035582795.1 Mycteria americana | reverse complement strand
AGCCGGGCTCTGCCAGAGAGAGATACAGAGTGTTGCCCCATTACGAAGCAATGCTTTAGCAGAGCGCGAATGTCTGTGTGGCAGCGAATGCAGTTCCAAGGGACAGTGAAAACCAGCTAGAGCTTTCAGTGCTGGCAGCTTCCTGTGGGCTCAATCTCTGGACGTTTCCATTTGGCAGCCAGGCTCTGCCAGAGAGAGATACAGAGTGTTGCCCATTACGAAGCAATGCTTTAGCAGAGCGCGAATGTCTGTGTTGGCAGCGAATGCAAGTTCCAAGGGACAGTGAAAACCAGCTAGAGCTTTCAGTGCTGGCAGCTTTCCTGTGGGCGCAATCTCTGGACGTTTCCAATTGGCAGCCGGGCTCTGCCAGAGAGAGATACAGAGTGTTGCCCCATTACGAAGCAATGCTTTAGCAGAGCGCCGAATGTCTGTGTGGCAGCGAATGCAGTTCCAAGGGACAGTGAAAACCAGCTAGAGCTTTCAGTGCTGGCAGCTTTCCTGTGGGCGCAATCTCTGGACGTTTCCAATTTGGCAGCCGGGCTCTGCCAGAGAGAGATACAGAGTGTTGCCCCATTACGAAGCAATGCTTTAGCAGAGCGCGAATGTCTGTGTGGCAGCGAATGCAGTTCCAAGGGACAGTGAAAACCAGCTAGAGCTTTCAGTGCTGGCAGCTTTCCTGTGGGCGCAATCTCTGGACGTTTCCAATTTGGCAGCCGGGCTCTGCCAGAGAGAGATACAGAGTGTTGCCCCATTACGAAGCAATGCTTTAGCAGAGCGCGAATGTCTGTGTGGCAGCGAATGCAGTTCCAAGGGACAGTGAAAACCAGCTAGAGCTTTCAGTGCTGGCAGCTTTCCTGTGGGCGCAATCTCTGGACGTTTCCAATTTGGCAGCCGGGCTCTGCCAGAGAGAGATACAGAGTGTTGCCCCATTACGAAGCAATGCTTTAGCAGAGCGCGAATGTCTGTGTGGCAGCGAATGCAGTTCCAAGGGACAGTGAAAACCAGCTAGAGCTTTCAGTGCTGGCAGCTTTCCTGTGGGCGCAATGTCTGGACGTTTCCAATTTGGCAGCCGGGCTCTGCCAGAGAGAGATACAGAGTGTTGCCCCATTACGAAGCAATGCTTTAGCAGAGCGCGAATGTCTGTGTGGCAGCGAATGCAGTTCCAAGGGACAGTGAAAACCAGCTAGAGCTTTCAGTGCTGGCAGCTTTCCTGTGGGCGCAATCGTCTGGACGTTTCCAATTTGGCAGCCGGGCTCTGCCAGAGAGAGATACAGAGTGTTGCCCCATTACGAAGCAATGCTTTAGCAGAGCGCGAATGTCTGTGTGGCAGCGAATGCAGTTCCAAGGGACAGTGAAAACCAGCTAGAGCTTTCAGTGCTGGCAGCTTTCCTGTGGGCGCAATCTCTGGACGTTTCCAATTTGGCAGCCGGGCTCTGCCAGAGAGAGATACAGAGTGTTGCCCCATTACGAAGCAATGCTTAGCAGAGCGCGAATGTCTGTGTGGCAGCGAATGCAGTTCCAAGGGACAGTGAAAACCAGCTAGAGCTTTCAGTGCTGGCAGCTTTCCTGTGGGCGCAATCTCTGGACGTTTCCAATTTGGCAGCCGGGCTCTGCCAGAGAGAGATACAGAGTGTTGCCCCATTACGAAGCAATGCTTTAGCAGAGCGCGAATGTCTGTGTGGCAGCGAATGCAGTTCCAAGGGACAGTGAAAACCAGCTAGAGCTTTCAGTGCTGGCAGCTTTCCTGTGGGCGCAATCTCTGGACGTTTCCAATTTGGCAGCCGGGCTCTGCCAGAGAGAGATACAGAGTGTTGCCCCATTACGAAGCAATGCTTTAGCAGAGCGCGAATGTCTGTGTGGCAGCGAATGCAGTTCCAAGGGACAGTGAAAACCAGCTAGAGCTTTCAGTGCTGGCAGCTTTCCTGTGGGCGCAATGTCTGGACGTTTCCAATTTGGCAGCCGGGCTCTGCCAGAGAGAGATACAGAGTGTTGCCCCATTACGAAGCAATGCTTTAGCAGAGCGCGAATGTCTGTGTGCAGCGAATGCAGTTCCAAGGGACAGTGAAAACCAGCTAGAGCTTTCAGTGCTGGCAGCTTTCCTGTGGGCGCAATCTCTGGACGTTTCCAATTTGGCAGCCGGGCTCTGCCAGAGAGAGATACAGAGTGTTGCCCCATTACGAAGCAATGCTTTAGCAGAGCGCGAATGTCTGTGTGGCAGCGAATGCAGTTCCAAGGGACAGTGAAAACCAGCTAGAGCTTTCAGTGCTGGCAGCTTTCCTGTGGGCGCAATCTCTGGACGTTTCCAATTTGGCAGCCGGGCTCTGCCAGAGAGAGATACAGAGTGTTGCCCCATTACGAAGCAATGCTTTAGCAGAGCGCGAATGTCTGTGTGGCAGCGAATGCAGTTCCAAGGGACAGTGAAAACCAGCTAGAGCTTTCAGTGCTGGCAGCTTTCCTGTGGGCGCAATGTCTGGACGTTTCCAATTTGGCAGCCGGGCTCTGCCAGAGAGAGATACAGAGTGTTGCCCCATTACGAAGCAATGCTTTAGGCAGAGCGCGAATGTCTGTGTGGCAGCGAATGCAGTTCCAAGGGACAGTGAAACCAGCTAGAGCTTTCAGTGCTGGCAGCTTTCCTGTGGGCGCAATGTCTGGACGTTTCCAATTTGGCAGCCGGGCTCTGCCAGAGAGAGATACAGAGTGTTGCCCCATTACGAAGCAATGCTTTAGCAGAGCGCGAATGTCTGTGTGGCAGCGAATGCAGTTCCAAGGGACAGTGAAAACCAGCTAGAGCTTTCAGTGCTGGCAGCTTTCCTGTGGGCGCAATGTCTGGACGTTTCCATTTGGCAGCCGGGCTCTGCCAGAGAGAGATCCAGAGTGTTGCCCCATTACGAAGCAATGCTTTAGCAGAGCGCGAATGTCTGTGTGGCAGCGAATGCAGTTCCAAGGGACAGTGAAAACCAGCTAGAGCTTTCAGTGCTGGCAGCTTTCCTGTGGGCGCAATGTCTGGACGTTTCCATTTGGCAGCCGGGCTCTGCCAGAGAGAGATACAGAGTGTTGCCCATTACGAAGCAATGCTTTAGCAGAGCGCGAATGTCTGTGTGGCAGCGAATGCAGTTCCAAGGGACAGTGAAAACCAGCTAGAGCTTTCAGTGCTGGCAGCTTTCCTGTGGGCGCAATGTCTGGACGTTTCCAATTTGGCAGCCGGGCTCTGCCAGAGAGAGATACAGAGTGTTGCCCCATTAGGAAGCAATGCTTTAGCAGAGCGCGAATGTCTGTGTGGCAGCGAATGCAGTTCCAAGGGACAGTGAAAACCAGCTAGAGCTTTCAGTGCTGGCAGCTTTCCTGTGGGCGCAATGTCTGGACGTTTCCAATTTGGCAGCCGGGCTCTGCCAGAGAGAGATACAGAGTGTTGCCCCATTACGAAGCAATGCTTTAGCAGAGCGCGAATGTCTGTGTGGCAGCGAATGCAGTTCCAAGGGACAGTGAAAACCAGCTAGAGCTTTCAGTGCTGGCAGCTTTCCTGTGGGCGCAATGTCTGGACGTTTCCAATTTGGCAGCCGGGCTCTGCCAGAGAGAGATACAGAGTGTTGCCCCATTACGAAGCAATGCTTTAGCAGAGCGCGAATGTCTGTGTGGCAGCGAATGCAGTTCCAAGGGACAGTGAAAACCAGCTAGAGCTTTCAGTGCTGGCAGCTTTCCTGTGGGCGCAATGTCTGGACGTTTCCAATTTGGCAGCCGGCTCTGCCAGAGAGAGATACAGAGTGTTGCCCCATTACGAAGCAATGCTTTAGCAGAGCGCGAATGTCTGTGTGGCAGCGAATGCAGTTCCAAGGGACAGTGAAAACCAGCTAGAGCTTTCAGTGCTGGCAGCTTTCCTGTGGGCGCAATCTCTGGACGTTTCCAATTTGGCAGCCGGGCTCTGCCAGAGAGAGATACAGAGTGTTGCCCCATTACGAAGCAATGCTTTAGCAGAGCGCGAATGTCTGTGTGGCAGCGAATGCAGTTCCAAGGGACAGTGAAAACCAGCTAGAGCTTTCAGTGCTGGCAGCTTTCCTGTGGGCGCAATGTCTGGACGTTTCCAATTTGGCAGCCGGCTCTGCCAGAGAGAGATACAGAGTGTTGCCCCATTACGAAGCAATGCTTTAGCAGAGCGCGAATGTCTGTGTGGCAGCGAATGCAGTTCCAAGGGACAGTGAAAACCAGCTAGAGCTTTCAGTGCTGGCAGCTTTCCTGTGGGCGCAATCTCTGGACGTTTTCCAATTTGGCAGCCGGGCTCTGCCAGAGAGAGATACAGAGTGTTGCCCCATTACGAAGCAATGCTTTAGCAGAGCGCGAATGTCTGTGTGGCAGCGAATGCAGTTCCAAGGGACAGTGAAAACCAGCTAGAGCTTTCAGTGCTGGCAGCTTTCCTGTGGGCGCAATGTCTGGACGTTTCCAATTTGGCAGCCGGGCTCTGCCAGAGAGAGATACAGAGTGTTGCCCATTACGAAGCAATGCTTTAGCAGAGCGCGAATGTCTGTGTGGCAGCGAATGCAGTTCCAAGGGACAGTGAAAACCAGCTAGAGCTTTCAGTGCTGGCAGCTTTCCTGTGGCGCAATGTCTGGACGTTTCCAATTTGGCAGCCGGGCTCTGCCAGAGAGAGATACAGAGTGTTGCCCCATTACGAAGCAATGCTTTAGCAGAGCGCGAATGTCTGTGTGGCAGCGAATGCAGTTCCAAGGGACAGTGAAAACCAGCTAGAGCTTTCAGTGCTGGCAGCTTTCCTGTGGGCGCAATGTCTGGACGTTTCCAATTTGGCAGCCGGGCTCTGCCAGAGAGAGATACAGAGTGTTGCCCCATTACGAAGCAATGCTTTAGCAGAGCGCGAATGTCTGTGTGGCAGCGAATGCAGTTCCAAGGGACAGTGAAAACCAGCTAGAGCTTTCAGTGCTGGCAGCTTTCCTGTGGGCGCAATCTCTGGACGTTTCCAATTTGGCAGCCGGGCTCTGCCAGAGAGAGATACAGAGTGTTGCCCCATTACGAAGCAATGCTTTAGCAGAGCGCGAATGTCTGTGTGGCAGCGAATGCAGTTCCAAGGGACAGTGAAAACCAGCTAGAGCTTTCAGTGCTGGCAGCTTTCCTGTGGGCGCAATGTCTGGACGTTTCCAATTTGGCAGCCGGGCTCTGCCAGAGAGAGATACAGAGTGTTGCCCCATTACGAAGCAATGCTTTAGCAGAGCGCGAATGTCTGTGTGGCAGCGAATGCAGTTCCAAGGGACAGTGAAAACCAGCTAGAGCTTTCAGTGCTGGCAGCTTTCCTGTGGGCGCAATCTCTGGACGTTTCCAATTTGGCAGCCGGGCTCTGCCAGAGAGAGATACAGAGTGTTGCCCCATTACGAAGCAATGCTTTAGCAGAGCGCGAATGTCTGTGTGGCAGCGAATGCAGTTCCAAGGGACAGTGAAAACCAGCTAGAGCTTTCAGTGCTGGCAGCTTTCCTGTGGGCGCAATCTCTGGACGTTTCCAATTTGGCAGCCGGGCTCTGCCAGAGAGAGATACAGAGTGTTGCCCCATTACGAAGCAATGCTTTAGCAGAGCGCGAATGTCTGTGTGGCAGCGAATGCAGTTCCAAGGGACAGTGAAAACCAGCTAGAGCTTTCAGTGCTGGCAGCTTTCCTGTGGGCGCAATCTCTGGACGTTTCCAATTTGGCAGCCGGGCTCTGCCAGAGAGAGATACAGAGTGTTGCCCCATTACGAAGCAATGCTTTAGCAGAGCGCGAATGTCTGTGTGGCAGCGAATGCAGTTCCAAGGGACAGTGAAAACCAGCTAGAGCTTTCAGTGCTGGCAGCTTTCCTGTGGGCGCAATCTCTGGACGTTTCCAATTTGGCAGCCGGGCTCTGCCAGAGAGAGATACAGAGTGTTGCCCCATTACGAAGCAATGCTTTAGCAGAGCGCGAATGTCTGTGTGGCAGCGAATGCAGTTCCAAGGGACAGTGAAAACCAGCTAGAGCTTTCAGTGCTGGCAGCTTTCCTGTGGGCGCAATGTCTGGACGTTTCCAATTGGCAGCCGGGCTCTGCCAGAGAGAGATACAGAGTGTTGCCCCATTACGAAGCAATGCTTTAGCAGAGCGCGAATGTCTGTGTGGCAGCGAATGCAGTTCCAAGGGACAGTGAAAACCAGCTAGAGCTTTCAGTGCTGGCAGCTTTCCTGTGGGCGCAATGTCTGGACGTTTCCAATTTGGCAGCCGGGCTCTGCCAGAGAGAGATACAGAGTGTTGCCCCATTACGAAGCAATGCTTTAGCAGAGCGCGAATGTCTGTGTGGCAGCGAATGCAGTTCCAAGGGACAGTGAAAACCAGCTAGAGCTTTCAGTGCTGGCAGCTTTCCTGTGGGCGCAATGTCTGGACGTTTCCAATTTGGCAGCCGGGCTCTGCCAGAGAGAGATACAGAGTGTTGCCCCATTACGAAGCAATGCTTTAGCAGAGCGCGAATGTCTGTGTGGCAGCGAATGCAGTTCCAAGGGACAGTGAAAACCAGCTAGAGCTTTCAGTGCTGGCAGCTTTCCTGTGGGCGCAATCTCTGGACGTTTCCAATTTGGCAGCCGGGCTCTGCCAGAGAGAGATACAGAGTGTTGCCCCATTACGAAGCAATGCTTTAGCAGAGCGCGAATGTCTGTGTGGCAGCGAATGCAGTTCCAAGGGACAGTGAAAACCAGCTAGAGCTTTCAGTGCTGGCAGCTTTCCTGTGGGCGCAATGTCTGGACGTTTCCAATTTGGCAGCCGGGCTCTGCCAGAGAGAGATACAGAGTGTTGCCCCATTACGAAGCAATGCTTTAGCAGAGCGCGAATGTCTGTGTGGCAGCGAATGCAGTTCCAAGGGACAGTGAAAACCAGCTAGAGCTTTCAGTGCTGGCAGCTTTCCTGTGGGCGCAATCTCTGGACGTTTCCAATTTGGCAGCCGGGCTCTGCCAGAGAGAGATACAGAGTGTTGCCCCATTACGAAGCAATGCTTTAGCAGAGCGCGAATGTCTGTGTGGCAGCGAATGCAGTTCCAAGGGACAGTGAAAACCAGCTAGAGCTTCAGTGCTGGCAGCTTTCCTGTGGGCGCAATCTCTGGACGTTTCCAATTTGGCAGCCGGGCTCTGCCAGAGAGAGATACAGAGTGTTGCCCCATTAGGAAGCAATGCTTTAGCAGAGCGCGAATGTCTGTGTGGCAGCGAATGCAGTTCCAAGGGACAGTGAAAACCAGCTAGAGCTTTCAGTGCTGGCAGCTTTCCTGTGGGCGCAATCTCTGGACGTTTCCAATTTGGCAGCCGGGCTCTGCCAGAGAGAGATACAGAGTGTTGCCCCATTACGAAGCAATGCTTTAGCAGAGCGCGAATGTCTGTGTGGCAGCGAATGCAGTTCCAAGGGACAGTGAAAACCAGCTAGAGCTTTCAGTGCTGGCAGCTTTCCTGTGGGCGCAATCTCTGGACGTTTCCAATTTGGCAGCCGGGCTCTGCCAGAGAGAGATACAGAGTGTTGCCCCATTACGAAGCAATGCTTTAGCAGAGCGCGAATGTCTGTGTGGCAGCGAATGCAGTTCCAAGGGACAGTGAAAACCAGCTAGAGCTTTCAGTGCTGGCAGCTTTCCTGTGGGCGCAATCTCTGGACGTTTCCAATTTGGCAGCCGGGCTCTGCCAGAGAGAGATACAGAGTGTTGCCCCATTAGAAGCAATGCTTTAGCAGAGCGCGAATGTCTGTGTGGCAGCGAATGCAGTTCCAAGGGACAGTGAAAACCAGCTAGAGCTTTCAGTGCTGGCAGCTTTCCTGTGGGCGCAATGTCTGGACGTTTCCAATTTGGCAGCCGGGCTCTGCCAGAGAGAGATACAGAGTGTTGCCCCATTACGAAGCAATGCTTTAGCAGAGCGCGAATGTCTGTGTGGCAGCGAATGCAGTTCCAAGGGACAGTGAAAACCAGCTAGAGCTTTCAGTGCTGGCAGCTTTCCTGTGGGCGCAATGTCTGGACGTTTCCAATTTGGCAGCCGGGCTCTGCCAGAGAGAGATACAGAGTGTTGCCCCATTACGAAGCAATGCTTTAGCAGAGCGCGAATGTCTGTGTGGCAGCGAATGCAGTTCCAAGGGACAGTGAAAACCAGCTAGAGCTTTCAGTGCTGGCAGCTTTCCTGTGGGCGCAATGTCTGGACGTTTCCAATTTGGCAGCCGGGCTCTGCCAGAGAGAGATCCAGAGTGTTGCCCCATTACGAAGCAATGCTTTAGCAGAGCGCGAATGTCTGTGTGGCAGCGAATGCAGTTCCAAGGGACAGTGAAAACCAGCTAGAGCTTTCAGTGCTGGCAGCTTTCCTGTGGGCGCAATCTCTGGACGTTTCCAATTTGGCAGCCGGGCTCTGCCAGAGAGAGATCCAGAGTGTTGCCCCATTACGAAGCAATGCTTTAGCAGAGCGCGAATGTCTGTGTGGCAGCGAATGCAGTTCCAAGGGACAGTGAAAACCAGCTAGAGCTTTCAGTGCTGGCAGCTTTCCTGTGGGCTCAATCTCTGGACGTTTCCAATTTGGCAGCCGGGCTCTGCCAGAGAGAGATACAGAGTGTTGCCCCATTACGAAGCAATGCTTTAGCAGAGCGCGAATGTCTGTGTGGCAGCGAATGCAGTTCCAAGGGACAGTGAAAACCAGCTAGAGCTTTCAGTGCTGGCAGCTTTCCTGTGGGCGCAATGTCTGGACGTTTCCAATTTGGCAGCCGGGCTCTGCCAGAGAGAGATCCAGAGTGTTGCCCCATTACGAAGCAATGCTTTAGCAGAGCGCGAATGTCTGTGTGGCAGCGAATGCAGTTCCAAGGGACAGTGAAAACCAGCTAGAGCTTTCAGTGCTGGCAGCTTTCCTGTGGGCGCAATCTCTGGACGTTTCCAATTTGGCAGCCGGGCTCTGCCAGAGAGAGATCCAGAGTGTTGCCCCATTACGAAGCAATGCTTTAGCAGAGCGCGAATGTCTGTGTGGCAGCGAATGCAGTTCCAAGGGACAGTGAAAACCAGCTAGAGCTTTCAGTGCTGGCAGCTTTCCTGTGGGCGCAATGTCTGGACGTTTCCAATTTGGCAGCCGGGCTCTGCCAGAGAGAGATACAGAGTGTTGCCCCATGACGAAGCAATGCTTTAGCAGAGCGCAAATGTCTGTGTGGCAGCGAATGCAGTTCCAAGGGACAGTGAAAACCAGCTAGAGCTTTCAGTGCTGGCAGCTTTCCTGTGGGCGCAATGTCTGGACGTTTCCAATTTGGCAGCCGGGCTCTGCCAGAGAGAGATACAGAGTGTTGCCCCATTACGAAGCAATGCTTTAGCAGAGCGCGAATGTCTGTGTGGCAGCGAATGCAGTTCCAAGGGACAGTGAAAACCAGCTAGAGCTTTCAGTGCTGGCAGCTTTCCTGTGGGCGCAATGTCTGGACGTTTCCAATTTGGCAGCCGGGCTCTGCCAGAGAGAGATCCAGAGTGTTGCCCCATTACGAAGCAATGCTTTAGCAGAGCGCGAATGTCTGTGTGGCAGCGAATGCAGTTCCAAGGGACAGTGAAAACCAGCTAGAGCTTTCAGTGCTGGCAGCTTTCCTGTGGGCGCAATCTCTGGACGTTCCAATTTGGCAGCCGGGCTCTGCCAGAGAGAGATACAGAGTGTTGCCCCATTACGAAGCAATACTTTAGCAGAGCGCGAATGTCTGTGTGGCAGCGAATGCAGCTCCAAGGGACAGTGAAAACCAGCTAGAGCTTCAGTGCTGGCAGCTTTCCTGTGGGCGCAATCTCTGGACGTTTCCAATTTGGCAGCCGGGCTCTGCCAGAGAGAGATCCAGAGTGTTGCCCCATTACGAAGCAATGCTTTAGCAGAGCGCGAATGTCTGTGTGGCAGCGAATGCAGTTCCAAGGGACAGTGAAAACCAGCTAGAGCTTTCAGTGCTGGCAGCTTTCCTGTGGGCGCAATGTCTGGACGTTTCCAATTTGGCAGCCGGGCTCTGCCAGAGAGAGATCCAGAGTGTTGCCCCATTACGAAGCAATGCTTTAGCAGAGCGCGAATGTCTGTGTGGCAGCGAATGCAGTTCCAAGGGACAGTGAAAACCAGCTAGAGCTTTCAGTGCTGGCAGCTTTCCTGTGGGCGCAATGTCTGGACGTTTCCAATTTGGCAGCCGGGCTCTGCCAGAGAGAGATACAGAGTGTTGCCCCATTACGAAGCAATGCTTTAGCAGAGCGCGAATGTCTGTGTGGCAGCGAATGCAGTTCCAAGGGACAGTGAAAACCAGCTAGAGCTTTCAGTGCTGGCAGCTTTCCTGTGGGCGCAATCTCTGGACGTTTCCAATTTGGCAGCCGGGCTCTGCCAGAGAGAGATACAGAGTGTTGCCCCATTACGAAGCAATGCTTTAGCAGAGCGCGAATGTCTGTGTGGCAGCGAATGCAGTTCCAAGGGACAGTGAAAACCAGCTAGAGCTTTCAGTGCTGGCAGCTTTCCTGTGGGCGCAATCTCTGGACGTTTCCAATTTGGCAGCCGGGCTCTGCCAGAGAGAGATACAGAGTGTTGCCCCATTACGAAGCAATGCTTTAGCAGAGCGCGAATGTCTGTGTGGCAGCGAATGCAGTTCCAAGGGACAGTGAAAACCAGCTAGAGCTTTCAGTGCTGGCAGCTTTCCTGTGGGCGCAATCTCTGGACGTTTCCAATTTGGCAGCCGGGCTCTGCCAGAGAGAGATACAGAGTGTTGCCCCATTAGGAAGCAATGCTTTAGCAGAGCGCGAATGTCTGTGTGGCAGCGAATGCAGTTCCAAGGGACAGTGAAAACCAGCTAGAGCTTTCAGTGCTGGCAGCTTTCCTGTGGGCGCAATGTCTGGACGTTTCCAATTGGCAGCCGGGCTCTGCCAGAGAGAGATACAGAGTGTTGCCCCATTACGAAGCAATGCTTTAGCAGAGCGCGAATGTCTGTGTGGCAGCGAATGCAGTTCCAAGGGACAGTGAAAACCAGCTAGAGCTTTCAGTGCTGGCAGCTTTCCTGTGGGCGCAATCTCTGGACGTTTCCAATTTGGCAGCCGGGCTCTGCCAGAGAGAGATACAGAGTGTTGCCCCATTACGAAGCAATGCTTTAGCAGAGCGCGAATGTCTGTGTGGCAGCGAATGCAGTTCCAAGGGACAGTGAAAACCAGCTAGAGCTTTCAGTGCTGGCAGCTTTCCTGTGGGCGCAATGTCTGGACGTTTCCAATTTGGCAGCCGGCTCTGCCAGAGAGAGATCCAGAGTGTTGCCCCATTACGAAGCAATGCTTTAGCAGAGCGCGAATGTCTGTGTGGCAGCGAATGCAGTTCCAAGGGACAGTGAAAACCAGCTAGAGCTTCAGTGCTGGCAGCTTTCCTGTGGGCGCAATGTCTGGACGTTTCCAATTTGGCAGCCGGGCTCTGCCAGAGAGAGATACAGAGTGTTGCCCCATTACGAAGCAATGCTTTAGCAGAGCGCGAATGTCTGTGTGGCAGCGAATGCAGTTCCAAGGGACAGTGAAAACCAGCTAGAGCTTTCAGTGCTGGCAGCTTTCCTGTGGGCTCAATCTCTGGACGTTTCCAATTTGGCAGCCGGGCTCTGCCAGAGAGAGATACAGAGTGTTGCCCCATTACGAAGCAATGCTTTAGCAGAGCGCGAATGTCTGTGTGGCAGCGAATGCAGTTCCAAGGGACAGTGAAAACCAGCTAGAGCTTTCAGTGCTGGCAGCTTTCCTGTGGGCGCAATGTCTGGACGTTTCCAATTTGGCAGCCGGGCTCTGCCAGAGAGAGATACAGAGTGTTGCCCCATTACGAAGCAATGCTTTAGCAGAGCGCGAATGTCTGTGTGGCAGCGAATGCAGTTCCAAGGGACAGTGAAAACCAGCTAGAGCTTTCAGTGCTGGCAGCTTTCCTGTGGGCGCAATCTCTGGACGTTTCCAATTTGGCAGCCGGGCTCTGCCAGAGAGAGATCCAGAGTGTTGCCCCATTACGAAGCAATGCTTTAGCAGAGCGCGAATGTCTGTGTGGCAGCGAATGCAGTTCCAAGGGACAGTGAAAACCAGCTAGAGCTTTCAGTGCTGGCAGCTTTCCTGTGGGCGCAATCTCTGGACGTTTCCAATTTGGCAGCCGGGCTCTGCCAGAGAGAGATACAGAGTGTTGCCCCATTACGAAGCAATGCTTTAGCAGAGCGCAAATGTCTGTGTGGCAGCGAATGCAGTTCCAAGGGACAGTGAAAACCAGCTAGAGCTTTCAGTGCTGGCAGCTTTCCTGTGGGCGCAATGTCTGGACGTTTCCAATTTGGCAGCCGGGCTCTGCCAGAGAGAGATACAGAGTGTTGCCCCATTACGAAGCAATGCTTTAGCAGAGCGCGAATGTCTGTGTGGCAGCGAATGCAGTTCCAAGGGACAGTGAAAACCAGCTAGAGCTTTCAATGCTGGCAGCTTTCCTGTGGGCGCAATGTCTGGACGTTTCCAATTTGGCAGCCGGGCTCTGCCAGAGAGAGATACAGAGTGTTGACCCATTACGAAGCAATGCTTTAGCAGAGCGCGAATGTCTGTGTGGCAGCGAATGCAGTTCCAAGGGACAGTGAAAACCAGCTAGAGCTTTCAGTGCTGGCAGCTTTCCTGTGGGCGCAATGTCTGGACGTTTCCAATTTGGCAGCCGGGCTCTGCCAGAGAGAGATACAGAGTGTTGCCCCATTACGAAGCAATACTTTAGCAGAGCGCGAATGTCTGTGTGGCAGCGAATGCAGCTCCAAGGGACAGTGAAAACCAGCTAGAGCTTTCAGTGCTGGCAGCTTTCCTGTGGGCGCAATCTCTGGACGTTTCCAATTTGGCAGCCGGGCTCTGCCAGAGAGAGATACAGAGTGTTGCCCCATTACGAAGCAATGCTTTAGCAGAGCGCGAATGTCTGTGTGGCAGCGAATGCAGTTCCAAGGGACAGTGAAAACCAGCTAGAGCTTTCAGTGCTGGCATCTTTCCTGTGGGCGCAATCTCTGGACGTTTCCAATTTGGCAGCCGGGCTCTGCCAGAGAGAGATACAGAGTGTTGCCCCATTACGAAGCAATGCTTTAGCAGAGCGCGAATGTCTGTGTGGCAGCGAATGCAGTTCCAAGGGACAGTGAAAACCAGCTAGAGCTTTCAGTGCTGGCAGCTTTCCTGTGGGCGCAATGTCTGGACGTTTCCAATTTGGCAGCCGGGCTCTGCCAGAGAGAGATCCAGAGTGTTGCCCCATTACAAAGCAATGCTTTAGCAGAGCGCGAATGTCTGTGTGGCAGCGAATGCAGTTCCAAGGGACAGTGAAAACCAGCTAGAGCTTTCAGTGCTGGCAGCTTTCCTGTGGGCGCAATGTCTGGACGTTTCCAATTTGGCAGCCGGGCTCTGCCAGAGAGAGATACAGAGTGTTGCCCCATTACGAAGCAATGCTTTAGCAGAGCGCGAATGTCTGTGTGGCAGCGAATGCAGTTCCAAGGGACAGTGAAAACCAGCTAGAGCTTTCAGTGCTGGCAGCTTTCCTGTGGGCGCAATGTCTGGACGTTTCCAATTTGGCAGCCGGGCTCTGCCAGAGAGAGATACAGAGTGTTGCCCCATTACGAAGCAATGCTTTAGCAGAGCGCGAATGTCTGTGTGGCAGCGAATGCAGTTCCAAGGGACAGTGAAAACCAGCTAGAGCTTTCAGTGCTGGCAGCTTTCCTGTGGGCGCAATGTCTGGACGTTTCCAATTTGGCAGCCGGGCTCTGCCAGAGAGAGATACAGAGTGTTGCCCCATTACGAAGCAATGCTTTAGCAGAGCGCGAATGTCTGTGTGGCAGCGAATGCAGTTCCAAGGGACAGTGAAAACCAGCTAGAGCTTTCAGTGCTGGCAGCTTTCCTGTGGGCGCAATCTCTGGACGTTTCCAATTTGGCAGCCGGGCTCTGCCAGAGAGAGATACAGAGTGTTGCCCCATTACGAAGCAATGCTTTAGCAGAGCGTGAATGTCTGTGTGGCAGCGAATGCAGTTCCAAGGGACAGTGAAAACCAGCTAGAGCTTTCAGTGCTGGCAGCTTTCCTGTGGGCGCAATGTCTGGACGTTTCCAATTTGGCAGCCGGGCTCTGCCAGAGAGAGATCCAGAGTGTTGCCCCATTACGAAGCAATGCTTTAGCAGAGCGCGAATGTCTGTGTGGCAGCGAATGCAGTTCCAAGGGACAGTGAAAACCAGCTAGAGCTTTCAGTGCTGGCAGCTTTCCTGTGGGCGCAATGTCTGGACGTTTCCAATTTGGCAGCCGGGCTCTGCCAGAGAGAGATCCAGAGTGTTGCCCCATTACGAAGCAATGCTTTAGCAGAGCGCGAATGTCTGTGTGGCAGCGAATGCAGTTCCAAGGGACAGTGAAAACCAGCTAGAGCTTTCAGTGCTGGCAGCTTTCCTGTGGGCGCAATCTCTGGACGTTTCCAATTTGGCAGCCGGGCTCTGCCAGAGAGAGATACAGAGTGTTGCCCCATTACGAAGCAATGCTTTAGCAGAGCGCGAATGTCTGTGTGGCAGCGAATGCAGTTCCAAGGGACAGTGAAAACCAGCTAGAGCTTTCAGTGCTGGCAGCTTTCCTGTGGGCGCAATCTCTGGACGTTTCCAATTTGGCAGCCAGGCTCTGCCAGAGAGAGATACAGAGTGTTGCCCCATTACGAAGCAATGCTTTAGCAGAGCGCGAATGTCTGTGTGGCAGCGAATGCAGTTCCAAGGGACAGTGAAAACCAGCTAGAGCTTTCAGTGCTGGCAGCTTTCCTGTGGGCGCAATGTCTGGACGTTTCCAATTTGGCAGCCGGGCTCTGCCAGAGAGAGATACAGAGTGTTGCCCCATTACGAAGCAATGCTTTAGCAGAGCGCGAATGTCTGTGTGGCAGCGAATGCAGTTCCAAGGGACAGTGAAAACCAGCTAGAGCTTTCAGTGCTGGCAGCTTTCCTGTGGGCGCAATGTCTGGACGTTTCCAATTTGGCAGCCGGGCTCTGCCAGAGAGAGATACAGAGTGTTGCCCCATTACGAAGCAATGCTTTAGCAGAGCGCGAATGTCTGTGTGGCAGCGAATGCAGTTCCAAGGGACAGTGAAAACCAGCTAGAGCTTTCAGTGCTGGCAGCTTTCCTGTGGGCGCAATGTCTGGACGTTTCCAATTTGGCAGCCGGGCTCTGCCAGAGAGAGATACAGAGTGTTGCCCCATTACGAAGCAATGCTTTAGCAGAGCGCGAATGTCTGTGTGGCAGCGAATGCAGTTCCAAGGGACAGTGAAAACCAGCTAGAGCTTTCAGTGCTGGCAGCTTTCCTGTGGGCGCAATCTCTGGACGTTTCCAATTTGGCAGCCGGGCTCTGCCAGAGAGAGATACAGAGTGTTGCCCCATTACGAAGCAATGCTTTAGCAGAGCGCGAATGTCTGTGTGGCAGCGAATGCAGTTCCAAGGGACAGTGAAAACCAGCTAGAGCTTTCAGTGCTGGCAGCTTTCCTGTGGGCGCAATCTCTGGACGTTTCCAATTTGGCAGCCGGGCTCTGCCAGAGAGAGATCCAGAGTGTTGCCCCATTACGAAGCAATGCTTTAGCAGAGCGCGAATGTCTGTGTGGCAGCGAATGCAGTTCCAAGGGACAGTGAAAACCAGCTAGAGCTTTCAGTGCTGGCAGCTTTCCTGTGGGCGCAATCTCTGGACGTTTCCAATTTGGCAGCCGGGCTCTGCCAGAGAGAGATACAGAGTGTTGCCCCATTACGAAGCAATACTTTAGCAGAGCGCGAATGTCTGTGTGGCAGCGAATGCAGTTCCAAGGGACAGTGAAAACCAGCTAGAGCTTTCAGTGCTGGCAGCTTTCCTGTGGGCGCAATGTCTGGACGTTTCCAATTTGGCAGCCGGGCTCTGCCAGAGAGAGATACAGAGTGTTGCCCCATTACGAAGCAATGCTTTAGCAGAGCGCGAATGTCTGTGTGGCAGCGAATGCAGTTCCAAGGGACAGTGAAAACCAGCTAGAGCTTTCAGTGCTGGCAGCTTTCCTGTGGGCGCAATGTCTGGACGTTTCCAATTTGGCAGCCGGGCTCTGCCAGAGAGAGATACAGAGTGTTGCCCCATTAGGAAGCAATGCTTTAGCAGAGCGCGAATGTCTGTGTGGCAGCGAATGCAGTTCCAAGGGACAGTGAAAACCAGCTAGAGCTTTCAGTGCTGGCAGCTTTCCTGTGGGCGCAATGTCTGGACGTTTCCAATTTGGCAGCCGGGCTCTGCCAGAGAGAGATACAGAGTGTTGCCCCATTACGAAGCAATGCTTTAGCAGAGCGCGAATGTCTGTGTGGCAGCGAATGCAGTTCCAAGGGACAGTGAAAACCAGCTAGAGCTTTCAGTGCTGGCAGCTTTCCTGTGGGCGCAATCTCTGGACGTTTCCAATTTGGCAGCCGGGCTCTGCCAGAGAGAGATACAGAGTGTTGCCCCATTACGAAGCAATGCTTTAGCAGAGCGCGAATGTCTGTGTGGCAGCGAATGCAGTTCCAAGGGACAGTGAAAACCAGCTAGAGCTTTCAGTGCTGGCAGCTTTCCTGTGGGCGCAATGTCTGGACGTTTCCAATTTGGCAGCCGGGCTCTGCCAGAGAGAGATCCAGAGTGTTGCCCCATTAGGAAGCAATGCTTTAGCAGAGCGCGAATGTCTGTGTGGCAGCGAATGCAGTTCCAAGGGACAGTGAAAACCAGCTAGAGCTTTCAGTGCTGGCAGCTTTCCTGTGGGCGCAATCTCTGGACGTTTCCAATTTGGCAGCCGGGCTCTGCCAGAGAGAGATACAGAGTGTTGCCCCATTACGAAGCAATGCTTTAGCAGAGCGTGAATGTCTGTGTGGCAGCGAATGCAGTTCCAAGGGACAGTGAAAACCAGCTAGAGCTTTCAGTGCTGGCAGCTTTCCTGTGGGCGCAATCTCTGGACGTTTCCAATTTGGCAGCCGGGCTCTGCCAGAGAGAGATCCAGAGTGTTGCCCCATTACGAAGCAATGCTTTAGCAGAGCGCGAATGTCTGTGTGGCAGCGAATGCAGTTCCAAGGGACAGTGAAAACCAGCTAGAGCTTTCAGTGCTGGCAGCTTTCCTGTGGGCGCAATGTCTGGACGTTTCCAATTTGGCAGCCGGGCTCTGCCAGAGAGAGATACAGAGTGTTGCCCCATTACGAAGCAATACTTTAGCAGAGCGCGAATGTCTGTGTGGCAGCGAATGCAGTTCCAAGGGACAGTGAAAACCAGCTAGAGCTTTCAGTGCTGGCAGCTTTCCTGTGGGCGCAATGTCTGGACGTTTCCAATTTGGCAGCCGGGCTCTGCCAGAGAGAGATACAGAGTGTTGCCCCATTACGAAGCAATGCTTTAGCAGAGCGCGAATGTCTGTGTGGCAGCGAATGCAGTTCCAAGGGACAGTGAAAACCAGCTAGAGCTTTCAGTGCTGGCAGCTTTCCTGTGGGCGCAATGTCTGGACGTTTCCAATTTGGCAGCCGGGCTCTGCCAGAGAGAGATACAGAGTGTTGCCCCATTACGAAGCAATGCTTTAGCAGAGCGCGAAGGTCTGTGTGGCAGCGAATGCAGTTCCAAGGGACAGTGAAAACCAGCTAGAGCTTTCAGTGCTGGCAGCTTTCCTGTGGGCGCAATGTCTGGACGTTTCCAATTTGGCAGCCGGGCTCTGCCAGAGAGAGATACAGAGTGTTGCCCCATTACGAAGCAATGCTTTAGCAGAGCGCGAATGTCTGTGTGGCAGCGAATGCAGTTCCAAGGGACAGTGAAAACCAGCTAGAGCTTTCAGTGCTGGCAGCTTTCCTGTGGGCGCAATGTCTGGACGTTTCCAATTTGGCAGCCGGGCTCTGCCAGAGAGAGATACAGAGTGTTGCCCCATTACGAAGCAATGCTTTAGCAGAGCGCGAATGTCTGTGTGGCAGCGAATGCAGTTCCAAGGGACAGTGAAAACCAGCTAGAGCTTTCAGTGCCGGCAGCTTTCCTGTGGGCGCAATGTCTGGACGTTTCCAATTTGGCAGCCGGGCTCTGCCAGAGAGAGATACAGAGTGTTGCCCCATTACGAAGCAATGCTTTAGCAGAGCGCGAATGTCTGTGTGGCAGCGAATGCAGTTCCAAGGGACAGTGAAAACCAGCTAGAGCTTTCAGTGCTGGCAGCTTTCCTGTGGGCGCAATGTCTGGACGTTTCCAATTTGGCAGCCGGGCTCTGCCAGAGAGAGATACAGAGTGTTGCCCCATTAGGAAGCAATGCTTTAGCAGAGCGCGAATGTCTGTGTGGCAGCGAATGCAGTTCCAAGGGACAGTGAAAACCAGCTAGAGCTTTCAGTGCTGGCAGCTTTCCTGTGGGCGCAATGTCTGGACGTTTCCAATTTGGCAGCCGGGCTCTGCCAGAGAGAGATACAGAGTGTTGCCCCATTACGAAGCAATGCTTTAGCAGAGCGCGAATGTCTGTGTGGCAGCGAATGCAGTTCCAAGGGACAGTGAAAACCAGCTAGAGCTTTCGGTGCTGGCAGCTTTCCTGTGGGCGCAATCTCTGGACGTTTCCAATTTGGCAGCCGGGCTCTGCCAGAGAGAGATACAGAGTGTTGCCCCATTAGGAAGCAATGCTTTAGCAGAGCGCGAATGTCTGTGTGGCAGCGAAAGCAGTTCAAAGGGACAGTGAAAACCAGCTAGAGCTTTCAGTGCTGGCAGCTTTCCTGTGGGCGCAATCTCTGGACGTTTCCAATTTGGCAGCCGGGCTCTGCCAGAGAGAGATACAGAGTGTTGCCCCATTACGAAGCAATGCTTTAGCAGAGCGCGAATGTCTGTGTGGCAGCGAATGCAGTTCCAAGGGACAGTGAAAACCAGCTAGAGCTTTCAGTGCTGGCAGCTTTCCTGTGGGCGCAATCTCTGGACGTTTCCAATTTCACTGCCGGGCTCTGCCAGAGAGAGATACAGAGTGTTGCCCAATTACCAAGTTAAGCTTTAGCAGAGCGCGAATGTCTGTGTAGCAGCGAATGCAGTTCCAAGGGACAGTGAAAACCAGCTAGAGCTTTCAGTGCTGGCAGCTTTCCTGTGGGCGCAATCTCTGGACGTTTCCAATTTGGCAGCCGGGCTCTGCCAGAGAGAGATACAGAGTGTTACCCAATTACCAAGTTAAGCTTTAGCAGAGCGCGAATGTCTGTGTGGCAGCGAATGCAGTTCCAAGGGACAGTGAAAACCAGCTAGAGCTTTCAGTGCTGGCAGCTTTCCTGTGGGCGCAATGTCTGGACGTTTCCAATTTGGCAGCCGGGCTCTGCCAGAGAGAGATACAGAGTGTTGCCCCATTATGAAGCAATGCTTTAGCAGAGCGCGAATGTCTGTGTGGCAGCGAATGCAGTTCCAAGGGACAGTGAAAACCAGCTAGAGCTTTCAGTGCTGGCAGCTTTCCTGTGGGCGCAATGTCTGGACGTTTCCAATTTGGCAGCCGGGCTCTGCCAGAGAGAGATACAGAGTGTTGCCCCATTACGAAGCAATGCTTTAGCAGAGCGCGAATGTCTGTGTGGCAGCGAATGCAGTTCCAAGGGACAGTGAAAACCAGCTAGAGCTTTCAGTGCTGGCAGCTTTCCTGTGGGCGCAATCTCTGGACGTTTCCAATTTGGCAGCCGGGCTCTGCCAGAGAGAGATACAGAGTGTTGCCCAATTACCAAGTTAAGCTTTAGCAGAGGGCGAATGTCTGTGTGGCAGCGAATGCAGTTCCAAGGGACAGTGAAAACCAGCTAGAGCTTTCAGTGCTGGCAGCTTTCCTGTGGGCGCAATGTCTGGACGTTTCCAATTTGGCAGCCGGGCTCTGCCAGAGAGAGATCCAGAGTGTTGCCCCATTACGAAGCAATGCTTTAGCAGAGCGCGAATGTCTGTGTGGCAGCGAATGCATTTCCAAGGGACAGTGAAAACCAGCTAGAGCTTTCAGTGCTGGCAGCTTTCCTGTGGGCGCAATGTCTGGACGTTTCCAATTTGGCAGCCGGGCTCTGCCAGAGAGAGATACAGAGTGTTGCCCCATTACGAAGCAATGCTTTAGCAGAGCGCGAATGTCTGTGTGGCAGCGAATGCAGTTCCAAGGGACAGTGAAAACCAGCTAGAGCTTTCAGTGCTGGCAGCTTTCCTGTGGGCGCAATCTCTGGACGTTTCCAATTTGGCAGCCGGGCTCTGCCAGAGAGAGATACAGAGTGTTGCCCCATTACGAAGCAATGCTTTAGCAGAGCGCGAATGTCTGTGTGGCAGCGAATGCAGTTCCAAGGGACAGTGAAAACCAGCTAGAGCTTTCAGTGCTGGCAGCTTTCCTGTGGGCGCAATCTCTGGACGTTTCCAATTTGGCAGCCGGGCTCTGCCAGAGAGAGATACAGAGTGTTGCCCCATTACGAAGCAATGCTTTAGCAGAGCGCGAATGTCTGTGTGGCAGCGAATGCAGTTCCAAGGGACAGTGAAAACCAGCTAGAGCTTTCAGTGCTGGCAGCTTTCCTGTGGGCGCAATGTCTGGACGTTTCCAATTTGGCAGCCGGGCTCTGCCAGAGAGAGATACAGAGTGTTGCCCCATTACGAAGCAATGCTTTAGCAGAGCGCGAATGTCTGTGTGGCAGCGAATGCAGTTCCAAGGGACAGTGAAAACCAGCTAGAGCTTTCAGTGCTGGCAGCTTTCCTGTGGGCGCAATCTCTGGACGTTTCCAATTTGGCAGCCGGGCTCTGCCAGAGAGAGATACAGAGTGTTGCCCCATTACGAAGCAATGCTTTAGCAGAGCGCGAATGTCTGTGTGGCAGCGAATGCAGTTCCAAGGGACAGTGAAAACCAGCTAGAGCTTTCAGTGCTGGCAGCTTTCCTGTGGGCGCAATCTCTGGACGTTTCCAATTTGGCAGCCGGGCTCTGCCAGAGAGAGATACAGAGTGTTGCCCCATTAGGAAGCAATGCTTTAGCAGAGCGCGAATGTCTGTGTGGCAGCGAATGCAGTTCCAAGGGACAGTGAAAACCAGCTAGAGCTTTCAGTGCCGGCAGCTTTCCTGTGGGCGCAATGTCTGGACGTTTCCAATTTGGCAGCCGGGCTCTGCCAGAGAGAGATACAGAGTGTTGCCCCATTACGAAGCAATGCTTTAGCAGAGCGCGAATGTCTGTGTGGCAGCGAATGCAGTTCCAAGGGACAGTGAAAACCAGCTAGAGCTTTCAGTGCTGGCAGCTTTCCTGTGGGCGCAATGTCTGGACGTTTCCAATTTGGCAGCCGGGCTCTGCCAGAGAGAGATACAGAGTGTTGCCCCATTAGGAAGCAATGCTTTAGCAGAGCGCGAATGTCTGTGTGGCAGCGAATGCAGTTCCAAGGGACAGTGAAAACCAGCTAGAGCTTTCAGTGCTGGCAGCTTTCCTGTGGGCGCAATGTCTGGACGTTTCCAATTTGGCAGCCGGGCTCTGCCAGAGAGAGATACAGAGTGTTGCCCCATTACGAAGCAATGCTTTAGCAGAGCGCGAATGTCTGTGTGGCAGCGAATGCAGTTCCAAGGGACAGTGAAAACCAGCTAGAGCTTTCAGTGCTGGCAGCTTTCCTGTGGGCGCAATCTCTGGACGTTTCCAATTTGGCAGCCGGGCTCTGCCAGAGAGAGATACAGAGTGTTGCCCCATTACGAAGCAATGCTTTAGCAGAGCGCGAATGTCTGTGTGGCAGCGAATGCAGTTCCAAGGGACAGTGAAAACCAGCTAGAGCTTTCAGTGCTGGCAGCTTTCCTGTGGGCGCAATGTCTGGACGTTTCCAATTTGGCAGCCGGGCTCTGCCAGAGAGAGATACAGAGTGTTGCCCCATTATGAAGCAATGCTTTAGCAGAGCGCGAATGTCTGTGTGGCAGCGAATGCAGTTCCAAGGGACAGTGAAAACCAGCTAGAGCTTTCAGTGCTGGCAGCTTTCCTGTGGGCGCAATCTCTGGACGTTTCCAATTTGGCAGCCGGGCTCTGCCAGAGAGAGATACAGAGTGTTGCCCCATTACGAAGCAATGCTTTAGCAGAGCGCGAATGTCTGTGTGGCAGCGAAAGCAGTTCAAAGGGACAGTGAAAACCAGCTAGAGCTTTCAGTGCTGGCAGCTTTCCTGTGGGCGCAATCTCTGGACGTTTCCAATTTGGCAGCCGGGCTCTGCCAGAGAGAGATACAGAGTGTTGCCCCATTACGAAGCAATGCTTTAGCAGAGCGCGAATGTCTGTGTGGCAGCGAATGCAGTTCCAAGGGACAGTGAAAACCAGCTAGAGCTTTCAGTGCTGGCAGCTTTCCTGTGGGCGCAATCTCTGGACGTTTCCAATTTCACTGCCGGGCTCTGCCAGAGAGAGATACAGAGTGTTGCCCAATTACCAAGTTAAGCTTTAGCAGAGCGCGAATGTCTGTGTAGCAGCGAATGCAGTTCCAAGGGACAGTGAAAACCAGCTAGAGCTTTCAGTGCTGGCAGCTTTCCTGTGGGCGCAATCTCTGGACGTTTCCAATTTGGCAGCCGGGCTCTGCCAGAGAGAGATACAGAGTGTTACCCAATTACCAAGTTAAGCTTTAGCAGAGCGCGAATGTCTGTGTGGCAGCGAATGCAGTTCCAAGGGACAGTGAAAACCAGCTAGAGCTTTCAGTGCTGGCAGCTTTCCTGTGGGCGCAATGTCTGGACGTTTCCAATTTGGCAGCCGGGCTCTGCCAGAGAGAGATACAGAGTGTTGCCCCATTACGAAGCAATGCTTTAGCAGAGCGCGAATGTCTGTGTGGCAGCGAATGCAGTTCCAAGGGACAGTGAAAACCAGCTAGAGCTTTCAGTGCTGGCAGCTTTCCTGTGGGCGCAATCTCTGGACGTTTCCAATTTGGCAGCCGGGCTCTGCCAGAGAGAGATACAGAGTGTTGCCCCATTACGAAGCAATGCTTTAGCAGAGCGCGAATGTCTGTGTGGCAGCGAATGCAGTTCCAAGGGACAGTGAAAACCAGCTAGAGCTTTCAGTGCTGGCAGCTTTCCTGTGGGCGCAATCTCTGGACGTTTCCAATTTGGCAGCCGGGCTCTGCCAGAGAGAGATACAGAGTGTTGCCCCATTAGGAAGCAATGCTTTAGCAGAGCGCGAATGTCTGTGTGGCAGCGAATGCAGTTCCAAGGGACAGTGAAAACCAGCTAGAGCTTTCAGTGCCGGCAGCTTTCCTGTGGGCGCAATGTCTGGACGTTTCCAATTTGGCAGCCGGGCTCTGCCAGAGAGAGATACAGAGTGTTGCCCCATTACGAAGCAATGCTTTAGCAGAGCGCGAATGTCTGTGTGGCAGCGAATGCAGTTCCAAGGGACAGTGAAAACCAGCTAGAGCTTTCAGTGCTGGCAGCTTTCCTGTGGGCGCAATGTCTGGACGTTTCCAATTTGGCAGCCGGGCTCTGCCAGAGAGAGATACAGAGTGTTGCCCCATTAGGAAGCAATGCTTTAGCAGAGTGCGAATGTCTGTGTGGCAGCGAATGCAGTTCCAAGGGACAGTGAAAACCAGCTAGAGCTTTCAGTGCTGGCAGCTTTCCTGTGGGCGCAATGTCTGGACGTTTCCAATTTGGCAGCCGGGCTCTGCCAGAGAGAGATACAGAGTGTTGCCCCATTACGAAGCAATGCTTTAGCAGAGCGCGAATGTCTGTGTGGCAGCGAATGCAGTTCCAAGGGACAGTGAAAACCAGCTAGAGCTTTCAGTGCTGGCAGCTTTCCTGTGGGCGCAATCTCTGGACGTTTCCAATTTGGCAGCCGGGCTCTGCCAGAGAGAGATACAGAGTGTTGCCCCATTACGAAGCAATGCTTTAGCAGAGCGCAAATGTCTGTGTGGCAGCGAATGCAGTTCCAAGGGACAGTGAAAACCAGCTAGAGCTTTCAGTGCTGGCAGCTTTCCTGTGGGCGCAATGTCTGGACGTTTCCAATTTGGCAGCCGGGCTCTGCCAGAGAGAGATACAGAGTGTTGCCCCATTACGAAGCAATGCTTTAGCAGAGCGCGAATGTCTGTGTGGCAGCGAATGCAGTTCCAAGGGACAGTGAAAACCAGCTAGAGCTTTCAGTGCTGGCAGCTTTCCTGTGGGCGCAATCTCTGGACGTTTCCAATTTGGCAGCCGGGCTCTGCCAGAGAGAGATACAGAGTGTTGCCCCATTACGAAGCAATGCTTTAGCAGAGCGCGAATGTCTGTGTGGCAGCGAAAGCAGTTCAAAGGGACAGTGAAAACCAGCTAGAGCTTTCAGTGCTGGCAGCTTTCCTGTGGGCGCAATCTCTGGACGTTTCCAATTTGGCAGCCGGGCTCTGCCAGAGAGAGATACAGAGTGTTGCCCCATTACGAAGCAATGCTTTAGCAGAGCGCGAATGTCTGTGTGGCAGCGAATGCAGTTCCAAGGGACAGTGAAAACCAGCTAGAGCTTTCAGTGCTGGCAGCTTTCCTGTGGGCGCAATGTCTGGACGTTTCCAATTTGGCAGCCGGGCTCTGCCAGAGAGAGATACAGAGTGTTGCCCCATTAGGAAGCAATGCTTTAGCAGAGCGCGAATGTCTGTGTGGCAGCGAATGCAGTTCCAAGGGACAGTGAAAACCAGCTAGAGCTTTCAGTGCCGGCAGCTTTCCTGTGGGCGCAATGTCTGGACGTTTCCAATTTGGCAGCCGGGCTCTGCCAGAGAGAGATACAGAGTGTTGCCCCATTACGAAGCAATGCTTTAGCAGAGCGCGAATGTCTGTGTGGCAGCGAATGCAGTTCCAAGGGACAGTGAAAACCAGCTAGAGCTTTCAGTGCTGGCAGCTTTCCTGTGGGCGCAATGTCTGGACGTTTCCAATTTGGCAGCCGGGCTCTGCCAGAGAGAGATACAGAGTGTTGCCCCATTAGGAAGCAATGCTTTAGCAGAGTGCGAATGTCTGTGTGGCAGCGAATGCAGTTCCAAGGGACAGTGAAAACCAGCTAGAGCTTTCAGTGCTGGCAGCTTTCCTGTGGGCGCAATGTCTGGACGTTTCCAATTTGGCAGCCGGGCTCTGCCAGAGAGAGATACAGAGTGTTGCCCCATTACGAAGCAATGCTTTAGCAGAGCGCGAATGTCTGTGTGGCAGCGAATGCAGTTCCAAGGGACAGTGAAAACCAGCTAGAGCTTTCAGTGCTGGCAGCTTTCCTGTGGGCGCAATCTCTGGACGTTTCCAATTTGGCAGCCGGGCTCTGCCAGAGAGAGATACAGAGTGTTGCCCCATTACGAAGCAATGCTTTAGCAGAGCGCAAATGTCTGTGTGGCAGCGAATGCAGTTCCAAGGGACAGTGAAAACCAGCTAGAGCTTTCAGTGCTGGCAGCTTTCCTGTGGGCGCAATGTCTGGACGTTTCCAATTTGGCAGCCGGGCTCTGCCAGAGAGAGATACAGAGTGTTGCCCCATTACGAAGCAATGCTTTAGCAGAGCGCGAATGTCTGTGTGGCAGCGAATGCAGTTCCAAGGGACAGTGAAAACCAGCTAGAGCTTTCAGTGCTGGCAGCTTTCCTGTGGGCGCAATCTCTGGACGTTTCCAATTTGGCAGCCGGGCTCTGCCAGAGAGAGATACAGAGTGTTGCCCCATTACGAAGCAATGCTTTAGCAGAGCGCGAATGTCTGTGTGGCAGCGAAAGCAGTTCAAAGGGACAGTGAAAACCAGCTAGAGCTTTCAGTGCTGGCAGCTTTCCTGTGGGCGCAATCTCTGGACGTTTCCAATTTGGCAGCCGGGCTCTGCCAGAGAGAGATACAGAGTGTTGCCCCATTACGAAGCAATGCTTTAGCAGAGCGCGAATGTCTGTGTGGCAGCGAATGCAGTTCCAAGGGACAGTGAAAACCAGCTAGAGCTTTCAGTGCTGGCAGCTTTCCTGTGGGCGCAATCTCTGGACGTTTCCAATTTCACTGCCGGGCTCTGCCAGAGAGAGATACAGAGTGTTGCCCAATTACCAAGTTAAGCTTTAGCAGAGCGCGAATGTCTGTGTAGCAGCGAATGCAGTTCCAAGGGACAGTGAAAACCAGCTAGAGCTTTCAGTGCTGGCAGCTTTCCTGTGGGCGCAATCTCTGGACGTTTCCAATTTGGCAGCCGGGCTCTGCCAGAGAGAGATACAGAGTGTTACCCAATTACCAAGTTAAGCTTTAGCAGAGCGCGAATGTCTGTGTGGCAGCGAATGCAGTTCCAAGGGACAGTGAAAACCAGCTAGAGCTTTCAGTGCTGGCAGCTTTCCTGTGGGCGCAATGTCTGGACGTTTCCAATTTGGCAGCCGGGCTCTGCCAGAGAGAGATACAGAGTGTTGCCCCATTACGAAGCAATGCTTTAGCAGAGCGCGAATGTCTGTGTGGCAGCGAATGCAGTTCCAAGGGACAGTGAAAACCAGCTAGAGCTTTCAGTGCTGGCAGCTTTCCTGTGGGCGCAATCTCTGGACGTTTCCAATTTGGCAGCCGGGCTCTGCCAGAGAGAGATACAGAGTGTTGCCCCATTACGAAGCAATGCTTTAGCAGAGCGCGAATGTCTGTGTGGCAGCGAATGCAGTTCCAAGGGACAGTGAAAACCAGCTAGAGCTTTCAGTGCTGGCAGCTTTCCTGTGGGCGCAATCTCTGGACGTTTCCAATTTGGCAGCCGGGCTCTGCCAGAGAGAGATACAGAGTGTTGCCCAATTACCAAGTTAAGCTTTAGCAGAGGGCGAATGTCTGTGTGGCAGCGAATGCAGTTCCAAGGGACAGTGAAAACCAGCTAGAGCTTTCAGTGCTGGCAGCTTTCCTGTGGGCGCAATGTCTGGACGTTTCCAATTTGGCAGCCGGGCTCTGCCAGAGAGAGATCCAGAGTGTTGCCCCATTACGAAGCAATGCTTTAGCAGAGCGCGAATGTCTGTGTGGCAGCGAATGCATTTCCAAGGGACAGTGAAAACCAGCTAGAGCTTTCAGTGCTGGCAGCTTTCCTGTGGGCGCAATCTCTGGACGTTTCCAATTTGGCAGCCGGGCTCTGCCAGAGAGAGATACAGAGTGTTGCCCCATTACGAAGCAATGCTTTAGCAGAGCGCGAATGTCTGTGTGGCAGCGAATGCAGTTCCAAGGGACAGTGAAAACCAGCTAGAGCTTTCAGTGCTGGCAGCTTTCCTGTGGGCGCAATGTCTGGACGTTTCCAATTTGGCAGCCGGGCTCTGCCAGAGAGAGATACAGAGTGTTGCCCCATTACGAAGCAATGCTTTAGCAGAGCGCGAATGTCTGTGTGGCAGCGAATGCAGTTCCAAGGGACAGTGAAAACCAGCTAGAGCTTTCAGTGCTGGCAGCTTTCCTGTGGGCGCAATCTCTGGACGTTTCCAATTTGGCAGCCGGGCTCTGCCAGAGAGAGATACAGAGTGTTGCCCCATTACGAAGCAATGCTTTAGCAGAGCGCGAATGTCTGTGTGGCAGCGAATGCAGTTCCAAGGGACAGTGAAAACCAGCTAGAGCTTTCAGTGCTGGCAGCTTTCCTGTGGGCGCAATGTCTGGACGTTTCCAATTTGGCAGCCGGGCTCTGCCAGAGAGAGATACAGAGTGTTGCCCCATTACGAAGCAATGCTTTAGCAGAGCGCGAATGTCTGTGTGGCAGCGAATGCAGTTCCAAGGGACAGTGAAAACCAGCTAGAGCTTTCAGTGCTGGCAGCTTTCCTGTGGGCGCAATCTCTGGACGTTTCCAATTTGGCAGCCGGGCTCTGCCAGAGAGAGATACAGAGTGTTGCCCCATTACGAAGCAATGCTTTAGCAGAGCGCGAATGTCTGTGTGGCAGCGAATGCAGTTCCAAGGGACAGTGAAAACCAGCTAGAGCTTTCAGTGCTGGCAGCTTTCCTGTGGGCGCAATGTCTGGACGTTTCCAATTTGGCAGCCGGGCTCTGCCAGAGAGAGATCCAGAGTGTTGCCCCATTACGAAGCAATGCTTTAGCAGAGCGCGAATGTCTGTGTGGCAGCGAATGCAGTTCCAAGGGACAGTGAAAACCAGCTAGAGCTTTCAGTGCTGGCAGCTTTCCTGTGGGCGCAATCTCTGGACGTTTCCAATTTGGCAGCCGGGCTCTGCCAGAGAGAGATACAGAGTGTTGCCCCATTACGAAGCAATGCTTTAGCAGAGCGCGAATGTCTGTGTGGCAGCGAATGCAGTTCCAAGGGACAGTGAAAACCAGCTAGAGCTTTCAGTGCTGGCAGCTTTCCTGTGGGCTCAATCTCTGGACGTTTCCAATTTGGCAGCCGGGCTCTGCCAGAGAGAGATACAGAGTGTTGCCCCATTACGAAGCAATGCTTTAGCAGAGCGCGAATGTCTGTGTGGCAGCGAATGCAGTTCCAAGGGACAGTGAAAACCAGCTAGAGCTTTCAGTGCTGGCAGCTTTCCTGTGGGCGCAATGTCTGGACGTTTCCAATTTGGCAGCCGGGCTCTGCCAGAGAGAGATACAGAGTGTTGCCCCATTACGAAGCAATGCTTTAGCAGAGCGCGAATGTCTGTGTGGCAGCGAATGCAGTTCCAAGGGACAGTGAAAACCAGCTAGAGCTTTCAGTGCTGGCAGCTTTCCTGTGGGCGCAATCTCTGGACGTTTCCAATTTGGCAGCCGGGCTCTGCCAGAGAGATATCCAGAGTGTTGCCCCATTACGAAGCAATGCTTTAGCAGAGCGCGAATGTCTGTGTGGCAGCGAATGCAGTTCCAAGGGACAGTGAAAACCAGCTAGAGCTTTCAGTGCTGGCAGCTTTCCTGTGGGCGCAATCTCTGTACGTTTCCAATTTGGCAGCCGGGCTCTGCCAGAGAGAGATACAGAGTGTTGCCCCATTACGAAGCAATGCTTTAGCAGAGCGCAAATGTCTGTGTGGCAGCGAATGCAGTTCCAAGGGACAGTGAAAACCAGCTAGAGCTTTCAGTGCTGGCAGCTTTCCTGTGGGCGCAATGTCTGGACGTTTCCAATTTGGCAGCCGGGCTCTGCCAGAGAGAGATACAGAGTGTTGCCCCATTACGAAGCAATGCTTTAGCAGAGCGCGAATGTCTGTGTGGCAGCGAATGCAGTTCCAAGGGACAGTGAAAACCAGCTAGAGCTTTCAGTGCTGGCAGCTTTCCTGTGGGCGCAATGTCTGGACGTTTCCAATTTGGCAGCCGGGCTCTGCCAGAGAGAGATACAGAGTGTTGCCCCATTACGAAGCAATGCTTTAGCAGAGCGCAAATGTCTGTGTGGCAGCGAATGCAGTTCCAAGGGACAGTGAAAACCAGCTAGAGCTTTCAGTGCTGGCAGCTTTCCTGTGGGCGCAATGTCTAGACGTTTCCAATTTGGCAGCCGGGCTCTGCCAGAGAGAGATACAGAGTGTTGCCCCATTACGAAGCAATACTTTAGCAGAGCGCGAATGTCTGTGTGGCAGCGAATGCAGCTCCAAGGTACAGTGAAAACCAGCTAGAGCTTTCAGTGCTGGCAGCTTTCCTGTGGGCGCAATGTCTGGACGTTTCCAATTTGGCAGCCGGGCTCTGCCAGAGAGAGATACAGAGTGTTGCCCCATTACGAAGCAATGCTTTAGCAGAGCGCGAATGTCTGTGTGGCAGCGAATGCAGTTCCAAGGGACAGTGAAAACCAGCTAGAGCTTTCAGTGCTGGCAGCTTTCCTGTGGGCGCAATCTCTGGACGTTTCCAATTTGGCAGCCGGGCTCTGCCAGAGAGAGATACAGAGTGTTGCCCCATTACGAAGCAATGCTTTAGCAGAGCGCGAATGTCTGTGTGGCAGCGAATGCAGTTCCAAGGGACAGTGAAAACCAGCTAGAGCTTTCAGTGCTGGCAGCTTTCCTGTGGGCGCAATGTCTGGACGTTTCCAATTTGGCAGCCGGGCTCTGCCAGAGAGAGATACAGAGTGTTGCCCCATTAGGAAGCAATGCTTTAGCAGAGCGCGAATGTCTGTGTGGCAGCGAATGCAGTTCCAAGGGACAGTGAAAACCAGCTAGAGCTTTCAGTGCCGGCAGCTTTCCTGTGGGCGCAATGTCTGGACGTTTCCAATTTGGCAGCCGGGCTCTGCCAGAGAGAGATACAGAGTGTTGCCCCATTAGGAAGCAATGCTTTAGCAGAGCGCGAATGTCTGTGTGGCAGCGAATGCAGTTCCAAGGGACAGTGAAAACCAGCTAGAGCTTTCAGTGCTGGCAGCTTTCCTGTGGGCGCAATGTCTGGACGTTTCCAATTTGGCAGCCGGGCTCTGCCAGAGAGAGATCCAGAGTGTTGCCCCATTACGAAGCAATGCTTTAGCAGAGCGCGAATGTCTGTGTGGCAGCGAATGCAGTTCCAAGGGACAGTGAAAACCAGCTAGAGCTTTCAGTGCTGGCAGCTTTCCTGTGGGCGCAATGTCTGGACGTTTCCAATTTGGCAGCCGGGCTCTGCCAGAGAGAGATACAGAGTGTTGCCCCATTACGAAGCAATGCTTTAGCAGAGCGCGAATGTCTGTGTGGCAGCGAATGCAGTTCCAAGGGACAGTGAAAACCAGGTAGAGCTTTCAGTGCTGGCAGCTTTCCTGTGGGCGCAATGTCTGGACGTTTCCAATTTGGCAGCCGGGCTCTGCCAGAGAGATATCCAGAGTGTTGCCCCATTACGAAGCAATGCTTTAGCAGAGCGCGAATGTCTGTGTGGCAGCGAATGCAGTTCCAAGGGACAGTGAAAACCAGCTAGAGCTTTCAGTGCTGGCAGCTTTCCTGTGGGCGCAATCTCTGGACGTTTCCAATTTGGCAGCCGGGCTCTGCCAGAGAGAGATACAGAGTGTTGCCCCATTACGAAGCAATGCTTTAGCAGAGCGCGAATGTCTGTGTGGCAGCGAATGCAGTTCCAAGGGACAGTGAAAACCAGCTAGAGCTTTCAGTGCTGGCAGCTTTCCTGTGGGCTCAATCTCTGGACGTTTCCAATTTGGCAGCCAGGCTCAGCCAGAGAGAGATCCAGAGTGTTGCCCCATTACGAAGCAATGCTTTAGCAGAGCGCGAATGTCTGTGTGGCAGCGAATGCAGTTCCAAGGGACAGTGAAAACCAGCTAGAGCTTTCAGTGCTGGCAGCTTTCCTGTGGGCGCAATGTCTGGACGTTTCCAATTTGGCAGCCGGGCTCTGCCAGAGAGAGATACAGAGTGTTGCCCCATTACGAAGCAATGCTTTAGCAGAGCGCGAATGTCTGTGTGGCAGCGAATGCAGTTCCAAGGGACAGTGAAAACCAGCTAGAGCTTTCAGTGCCGGCAGCTTTCCTGTGGGCGCAATGTCTGGACGTTTCCAATTTGGCAGCCGGGCTCTGCCAGAGAGAGATACAGAGTGTTGCCCCATTACGAAGCAATGCTTTAGCAGAGCGCGAATGTCTGTGTGGCAGCGAATGCAGTTCCAAGGGACAGTGAAAACCAGCTAGAGCTTTCAGTGCTGGCAGCTTTCCTGTGGGCGCAATGTCTGGACGTTTCCAATTTGGCAGCCGGGCTCTGCCAGAGAGAGATACAGAGTGTTGCCCCATTAGGAAGCAATGCTTTAGCAGAGCGCGAATGTCTGTGTGGCAGCGAATGCAGTTCCAAGGGACAGTGAAAACCAGCTAGAGCTTTCAGTGCTGGCAGCTTTCCTGTGGGCGCAATCTCTGGACGTTTCCAATTTGGCAGCCGGGCTCTGCCAGAGAGAGATACAGAGTGTTGCCCCATTAGGAAGCAATGCTTTAGCAGAGCGCGAATGTCTGTGTGGCAGCGAATGCAGTTCCAAGGGACAGTGAAAACCAGCTAGAGCTTTCAGTGCTGGCAGCTTTCCTGTGGGCGCAATGTCTGGACGTTTCCAATTTGGCAGCCGGGCTCTGCCAGAGAGAGATACAGAGTGTTGCCCCATTACGAAGCAATGCTTTAGCAGAGCGCGAATGTCTGTGTGGCAGCGAATGCAGTTCCAAGGGACAGTGAAAACCAGCTAGAGCTTTCAGTGCTGGCAGCTTTCCTGTGGGCGCAATCTCTGGACGTTTCCAATTTGGCAGCCGGGCTCTGCCAGAGAGAGATACAGAGTGTTGCCCCATTAGGAAGCAATGCTTTAGCAGAGCGCGAATGTCTGTGTGGCAGCGAATGCAGTTCCAAGGGACAGTGAAAACCAGCTAGAGCTTTCAGTGCTGGCAGCTTTCCTGTGGGCGCAATCTCTGGACGTTTCCAATTTGGCAGCCGGGCTCTGCCAGAGAGAGATACAGAGTGTTGCCCCATTACGAAGCAATGCTTTAGCAGAGCGCGAATGTCTGTGTGGCAGCGAATGCAGTTCCAAGGGACAGTGAAAACCAGCTAGAGCTTTCAGTGCTGGCAGCTTTCCTGTGGGCGCAATCTCTGGACGTTTCCAATTTGGCAGCCGGGCTCTGCCAGAGAGAGATACAGAGTGTTGCCCAATTACCAAGTTAAGCTTTAGCAGAGCGCGAATGTCTGTGTAGCAGCGAATGCAGTTCCAAGGGACAGTGAAAACCAGCTAGAGCTTTCAGTGCTGGCAGCTTTCCTGTGGGCGCAATCTCTGGACGTTTCCAATTTGGCAGCCGGGCTCTGCCAGAGAGAGATACAGAGTGTTACCCAATTACCAAGTTAAGCTTTAGCAGAGCGCGAATGTCTGTGTGGCAGCGAATGCAGTTCCAAGGGACAGTGAAAACCAGCTAGAGCTTTCAGTGCTGGCAGCTTTCCTGTGGGCGCAATGTCTGGACGTTTCCAATTTGGCAGCCGGGCTCTGCCAGAGAGAGATCCAGAGTGTTGCCCCATTACGAAGCAATGCTTTAGCAGAGCGCGAATGTCTGTGTGGCAGCGAATGCAGTTCCAAGGGACAGTGAAAACCAGCTAGAGCTTTCAGTGCTGGCAGCTTTCCTGTGGGCGCAATGTCTGGACGTTTCCAATTTGGCAGCCGGGCTCTGCCAGAGAGAGATACAGAGTGTTGCCCCATTACGAAGCAATGCTTTAGCAGAGCGCGAATGTCTGTGTGGCAGCGAATGCAGTTCCAAGGGACAGTGAAAACCAGGTAGAGCTTTCAGTGCTGGCAGCTTTCCTGTGGGCGCAATGTCTGGACGTTTCCAATTTGGCAGCCGGGCTCTGCCAGAGAGAGATACAGAGTGTTGCCCCATTACGAAGCAATGCTTTAGCAGAGCGCGAATGTCTGTGTGGCAGCGAATGCAGTTCCAAGGGACAGTGAAAACCAGCTAGAGCTTTCAGTGCTGGCAGCTTTCCTGTGGGCGCAATCTCTGGACGTTTCCAATTTGGCAGCCGGGCTCTGCCAGAGAGAGATACAGAGTGTTGCCCCATTACGAAGCAATGCTTTAGCAGAGCGCGAATGTCTGTGTGGCAGCGAATGCAGTTCCAAGGGACAGTGAAAACCAGCTAGAGCTTTCAGTGCTGGCAGCTTTCCTGTGGGCTCAATCTCTGGACGTTTCCAATTTGGCAGCCAGGCTCAGCCAGAGAGAGATCCAGAGTGTTGCCCCATTACGAAGCAATGCTTTAGCAGAGCGCGAATGTCTGTGTGGCAGCGAATGCAGTTCCAAGGGACAGTGAAAACCAGCTAGAGCTTTCAGTGCTGGCAGCTTTCCTGTGGGCGCAATGTCTGGACGTTTCCAATTTGGCAGCCGGGCTCTGCCAGAGAGAGATACAGAGTGTTGCCCCATTACGAAGCAATGCTTTAGCAGAGCGCGAATGTCTGTGTGGCAGCGAATGCAGTTCCAAGGGACAGTGAAAACCAGCTAGAGCTTTCAGTGCCGGCAGCTTTCCTGTGGGCGCAATGTCTGGACGTTTCCAATTTGGCAGCCGGGCTCTGCCAGAGAGAGATACAGAGTGTTGCCCCATTACGAAGCAATGCTTTAGCAGAGCGCGAATGTCTGTGTGGCAGCGAATGCAGTTCCAAGGGACAGTGAAAACCAGCTAGAGCTTTCAGTGCTGGCAGCTTTCCTGTGGGCGCAATGTCTGGACGTTTCCAATTTGGCAGCCGGGCTCTGCCAGAGAGAGATACAGAGTGTTGCCCCATTAGGAAGCAATGCTTTAGCAGAGCGCGAATGTCTGTGTGGCAGCGAATGCAGTTCCAAGGGACAGTGAAAACCAGCTAGAGCTTTCAGTGCTGGCAGCTTTCCTGTGGGCGCAATCTCTGGACGTTTCCAATTTGGCAGCCGGGCTCTGCCAGAGAGAGATACAGAGTGTTGCCCCATTAGGAAGCAATGCTTTAGCAGAGCGCGAATGTCTGTGTGGCAGCGAATGCAGTTCCAAGGGACAGTGAAAACCAGCTAGAGCTTTCAGTGCTGGCAGCTTTCCTGTGGGCGCAATGTCTGGACGTTTCCAATTTGGCAGCCGGGCTCTGCCAGAGAGAGATACAGAGTGTTGCCCCATTACGAAGCAATGCTTTAGCAGAGCGCGAATGTCTGTGTGGCAGCGAATGCAGTTCCAAGGGACAGTGAAAACCAGCTAGAGCTTTCAGTGCTGGCAGCTTTCCTGTGGGCGCAATCTCTGGACGTTTCCAATTTGGCAGCCGGGCTCTGCCAGAGAGAGATACAGAGTGTTGCCCCATTAGGAAGCAATGCTTTAGCAGAGCGCGAATGTCTGTGTGGCAGCGAATGCAGTTCCAAGGGACAGTGAAAACCAGCTAGAGCTTTCAGTGCTGGCAGCTTTCCTGTGGGCGCAATCTCTGGACGTTTCCAATTTGGCAGCCGGGCTCTGCCAGAGAGAGATACAGAGTGTTGCCCCATTACGAAGCAATGCTTTAGCAGAGCGCGAATGTCTGTGTGGCAGCGAATGCAGTTCCAAGGGACAGTGAAAACCAGCTAGAGCTTTCAGTGCTGGCAGCTTTCCTGTGGGCGCAATCTCTGGACGTTTCCAATTTGGCAGCCGGGCTCTGCCAGAGAGAGATACAGAGTGTTGCCCAATTACCAAGTTAAGCTTTAGCAGAGCGCGAATGTCTGTGTAGCAGCGAATGCAGTTCCAAGGGACAGTGAAAACCAGCTAGAGCTTTCAGTGCTGGCAGCTTTCCTGTGGGCGCAATCTCTGGACGTTTCCAATTTGGCAGCCGGGCTCTGCCAGAGAGAGATACAGAGTGTTACCCAATTACCAAGTTAAGCTTTAGCAGAGCGCGAATGTCTGTGTGGCAGCGAATGCAGTTCCAAGGGACAGTGAAAACCAGCTAGAGCTTTCAGTGCTGGCAGCTTTCCTGTGGGCGCAATGTCTGGACGTTTCCAATTTGGCAGCCGGGCTCTGCCAGAGAGAGATACAGAGTGTTGCCCCATTACGAAGCAATGCTTTAGCAGAGCGCGAATGTCTGTGTGGCAGCGAATGCAGTTCCAAGGGACAGTGAAAACCAGCTAGAGCTTTCAGTGCTGGCAGCTTTCCTGTGGGCGCAATGTCTGGACGTTTCCAATTTGGCAGCCGGGCTCTGCCAGAGAGAGATACAGAGTGTTGCCCCATTACGAAGCAATGCTTTAGCAGAGCGCGAATGTCTGTGTGGCAGCGAATGCAGTTCCAAGGGACAGTGAAAACCAGCTAGAGCTTTCAGTGCTGGCAGCTTTCCTGTGGGCGCAATGTCTGGACGTTTCCAATTTGGCAGCCGGGCTCTGCCAGAGAGAGATACAGAGTGTTGCCCAATTACCAAGTTAAGCTTTAGCAGAAGGCGAATGTCTGTGTGGCAGCGAATGCAGTTCCAAGGGACAGTGAAAACCAGCTAGAGCTTTCAGTGCTGGCAGCTTTCCTGTGGGCGCAATGTCTGGACGTTTCCAATTTGGCAGCCGGGCTCTGCCAGAGAGAGATACAGAGTGTTGCCCCATTAGGAAGCAATGCTTTAGCAGAGCGCGAATGTCTGTGTGGCAGCGAATGCAGTTCCAAGGGACAGTGAAAACCAGCTAGAGCTTTCAGTGCTGGCAGCTTTCCTGTGGGCGCAATGTCTGGACGTTTCCAATTTGGCAGCCGGGCTCTGCCAGAGAGAGATACAGAGTGTTGCCCCATTACGAAGCAATGCTTTAGCAGAGCGCGAATGTCTGTGTGGCAGCGAATGCAGTTCCAAGGGACAGTGAAAACCAGCTAGAGCTTTCAGTGCTGGCAGCTTTCCTGTGGGCGCAATGTCTGGACGTTTCCAATTTGGCAGCCGGGCTCTGCCAGAGAGAGATACAGAGTGTTGCCCCATTACGAAGCAATGCTTTAGCAGAGCGCGAATGTCTGTGTGGCAGCGAATGCAGTTCCAAGGGACAGTGAAAACCAGCTAGAGCTTTCAGTGCTGGCAGCTTTCCTGTGGGCGCAATGTCTGGACGTTTCCAATTTGGCAGCCGGGCTCTGCCAGAGAGAGATACAGAGTGTTGCCCCATTACGAAGCAATGCTTTAGCAGAGCGCAAATGTCTGTGTGGCAGCGAATGCAGTTCCAAGGGACAGTGAAAACCAGCTAGAGCTTTCAGTGCTGGCAGCTTTCCTGTGGGCGCAATCTCTGGACGTTTCCAATTTGGCAGCCGGGCTCTGCCAGAGAGAGATACAGAGTGTTGCCCCATTACGAAGCAATGCTTTAGCAGAGCGCGAATGTCTGTGTGGCAGCGAATGCAGTTCCAAGGGACAGTGAAAACCAGCTAGAGCTTTCAGTGCTGGCAGCTTTCCTGTGGGCGCAATCTCTGGACGTTTCCAATTTGGCAGCCGGGCTCTGCCAGAGAGAGATACAGAGTGTTGCCCCATTACGAAGCAATGCTTTAGCAGAGCGCGAATGTCTGTGTGGCAGCGAATGCAGTTCCAAGGGACAGTGAAAACCAGCTAGAGCTTTCAGTGCTGGCAGCTTTCCTGTGGGTGCAATGTCTGGACGTTTCCAATTTGGCAGCCGGGCTCTGCCAGAGAGAGATACAGAGTGTTGCCCCATTACGAAGCAATGCTTTAGCAGAGCGCGAATGTCTGTGTGGCAGCGAATGCAGTTCCAAGGGACAGTGAAAACCAGCTAGAGCTTTCAGTGCCGGCAGCTTTCCTGTGGGCGCAATGTCTGGACGTTTCCAATTTGGCAGCCGGGCTCTGCCAGAGAGAGATACAGAGTGTTGCCCCATTACGAAGCAATGCTTTAGCAGAGCGCGAATGTCTGTGTGGCAGCGAATGCAGTTCCAAGGGACAGTGAAAACCAGCTAGAGCTTTCAGTGCTGGCAGCTTTCCTGTGGGCGCAATGTCTGGACGTTTCCAATTTGGCAGCCGGACTCTGCCAGAGAGAGATACAGAGTGTTGCCCCATTACGAAGCAATGCTTTAGCAGAGCGCGAATGTCTGTGTGGCAGCGAATGCAGTTCCAAGGGACAGTGAAAACCAGCTAGAGCTTTCAGTGCTGGCAGCTTTCCTGTGGGCGCAATGTCTGGACGTTTCCAATTTGGCAGCCGGGCTCTGCCAGAGAGAGATACAGAGTGTTGCCCCATTAGGAAGCAATGCTTTAGCAGAGCGCGAATGTCTGTGTGGCAGCGAATGCAGTTCCAAGGGACAGTGAAAACCAGCTAGAGCTTTCAGTGCTGGCAGCTTTCCTGTGGGCGCAATCTCTGGACTTTTCCAATTTGGCAGCCGGGCTCTGCCAGAGAGAGATACAGAGTGTTGCCCCATTACGAAGCAATGCTTTAGCAGAGCGCGAATGTCTGTGTGGCAGCGAATGCAGTTCCAAGGGACAGTGAAAACCAGCTAGAGCTTTCAGTGCTGGCAGCTTTCCTGTGGGCGCAATGTCTGGACGTTTCCAATTTGGCAGCCGGGCTCTGCCAGAGAGAGATACAGAGTGTTGCCCCATTACGAAGCAATGCTTTAGCAGAGCGCGAATGTCTGTGTGGCAGCGAAAGCAGTTCAAAGGGACAGTGAAAACCAGCTAGAGCTTTCAGTGCTGGCAGCTTTCCTGTGGGCGCAATGTCTGGACGTTTCCAATTTGGCAGCCGGGCTCTGCCAGAGAGAGATACAGAGTGTTGCCCCATTACGAAGCAATGCTTTAGCAGAGCGCGAATGTCTGTGTGGCAGCGAATGCAGTTCCAAGGGACAGTGAAAACCAGCTAGAGCTTTCAGTGCTGGCAGCTTTCCTGTGGGCGCAATCTCTGGACGTTTCCAATTTGGCAGCCGGGCTCTGCCAGAGAGAGATACAGAGTGTTGCCCCATTACGAAGCAATGCTTTAGCAGAGCGCAAATGTCTGTGTAGCAGCGAATGCAGTTCCAAGGGACAGTGAAAACCAGCTAGAGCTTTCAGTGCTGGCAGCTTTCCTGTGGGCGCAATCTCTGGACGTTTCCAATTTGGCAGCCGGGCTCTGCCAGAGAGAGATACAGAGTGTTACCCAATTACCAAGTTAAGCTTTAGCAGAGCGCGAATGTCTGTGTGGCAGCGAATGCAGTTCCAAGGGACAGTGAAAACCAGCTAGAGCTTTCAGTGCTGGCAGCTTTCCTGTGGGCGCAATGTCTGGACGTTTCCAATTTGGCAGCCGGGCTCTGCCAGAGAGAGATACAGAGTGTTGCCCCATTACGAAGCAATGCTTTAGCAGAGCGCGAATGTCTGTGTGGCAGCGAATGCAGTTCCAAGGGACAGTGAAAACCAGCTAGAGCTTTCAGTGCTGGCAGCTTTCCTGTGGGCGCAATGTCTGGACGTTTCCAATTTGGCAGCCGGGCTCTGCCAGAGAGAGATACAGAGTGTTGCCCCATTACGAAGCAATGCTTTAGCAGAGCGCGAATGTCTGTGTGGCAGCGAATGCAGTTCCAAGGGACAGTGAAAACCAGCTAGAGCTTTCAGTGCTGGCAGCTTTCCTGTGGGCGCAATCTCTGGACGTTTCCAATTTGGCAGCCGGGCTCTGCCAGAGAGAGATACAGAGTGTTGCCCAATTACCAAGTTAAGCTTTAGCAGAGGGCGAATGTCTGTGTGGCAGCGAATGCAGTTCCAAGGGACAGTGAAAACCAGCTAGAGCTTTCAGTGCTGGCAGCTTTCCTGTGGGCGCAATGTCTGGACGTTTCCAATTTGGCAGCCGGGCTCTGCCAGAGAGAGATCCAGAGTGTTGCCCCATTACGAAGCAATGCTTTAGCAGAGCGCGAATGTCTGTGTGGCAGCGAATGCAGTTCCAAGGGACAGTGAAAACCAGCTAGAGCTTTCAGTGCTGGCAGCTTTCCTGTGGGCGCAATCTCTGGACGTTTCCAATTTGGCAGCCGGGCTCTGCCAGAGAGAGATACAGAGTGTTGCCCCATTACGAAGCAATGCTTTAGCAGAGCGCGAATGTCTGTGTAGCAGCGAATGCAGTTCCAAGGGACAGTGAAAACCAGGTAGAGCTTTCAGTGCTGGCAGCTTTCCTGTGGGCGCAATCTCTGGACGTTTCCAATTTCACTGCCGGGCTCTGCCAGAGAGAGATACAGAGTGTTACCCAATTACGAAGTTAAGCTTTAGCAGAGCGCGAATGTCTGTGTGGCAGCGAATGCAGTTCCAAGGGACAGTGAAAACCAGCTAGAGCTTTCAGTGCTGGCAGCTTTCCTGTGGGCGCAATGTCTGGACGTTTCCAATTTGGCAGCCGGGCTCTGCCAGAGAGAGATACAGAGTGTTGCCCCATTACGAAGCAATGCTTTAGCAGAGCGCGAATGTCTGTGTGGCAGCGAATGCAGTTCCAAGGGACAGTGAAAACCAGCTAGAGCTTTCAGTGCTGGCAGCTTTCCTGTGGGCGCAATGTCTGGACGTTTCCAATTTGGCAGCCGGGCTCTGCCAGAGAGAGATACAGAGTGTTGCCCCATTACGAAGCAATGCTTTAGCAGAGCGCGAATGTCTGTGTGGCAGCGAATGCAGTTCCAAGGGACAGTGAAAACCAGCTAGAGCTTTCAGTGCTGGCAGCTTTCCTGTGGGCGCAATGTCTGGACGTTTCCAATTTGGCAGCCGGGCTCTGCCAGAGAGAGATACAGAGTGTTGCCCAATTACCAAGTTAAGCTTTAGCAGAGGGCGAATGTCTGTGTGGCAGCGAATGCAGTTCCAAGGGACAGTGAAAACCAGCTAGAGCTTTCAGTGCTGGCAGCTTTCCTGTGGGCGCAATGTCTGGACGTTTCCAATTTGGCAGCCGGGCTCTGCCAGAGAGAGATCCAGAGTGTTGCCCCATTACGAAGCAATGCTTTAGCAGAGCGCGAATGTCTGTGTGGCAGCGAATGCATTTCCAAGGGACAGTGAAAACCAGCTAGAGCTTTCAGTGCTGGCAGCTTTCCTGTGGGCGCAATGTCTGGACGTTTCCAATTTGGCAGCCGGGCTCTGCCAGAGAGAGATACAGAGTGTTGCCCCATTACGAAGCAATGCTTTAGCAGAGCGCGAATGTCTGTGTGGCAGCGAATGCAGTTCCAAGGGACAGTGAAAACCAGCTAGAGCTTTCAGTGCTGGCAGCTTTCCTGTGGGCGCAATGTCTGGACGTTTCCAATTTGGCAGCCGGGCTCTGCCAGAGAGAGATACAGAGTGTTGCCCCATTACGAAGCAATGCTTTAGCAGAGCGCGAATGTCTGTGTGGCAGCGAATGCAGTTCCAAGGGACAGTGAAAACCAGCTAGAGCTTTCAGTGCTGGCAGCTTTCCTGTGGGCGCAATGTCTGGACGTTTCCAATTTGGCAGCCGGGCTCTGCCAGAGAGAGATACAGAGTGTTGCCCCATTACGAAGCAATGCTTTAGCAGAGCGCGAATGTCTGTGTGGCAGCGAATGCAGTTCCAAGGGACAGTGAAAACCAGCTAGAGCTTTCAGTGCTGGCAGCTTTCCTGTGGGCGCAATCTCTGGACGTTTCCAATTTGGCAGCCGGGCTCTGCCAGAGAGAGATACAGAGTGTTGCCCCATTACGAAGCAATGCTTTAGCAGAGCGCGAATGTCTGTGTGGCAGCGAATGCAGTTCCAAGGGACAGTGAAAACCAGCTAGAGCTTTCAGTGCTGGCAGCTTTCCTGTGGGCGCAATGTCTGGACGTTTCCAATTTGGCAGCCGGGCTCTGCCAGAGAGAGATACAGAGTGTTGCCCCATTACGAAGCAATGCTTTAGCAGAGCGCGAATGTCTGTGTGGCAGCGAATGCAGTTCCAAGGGACAGTGAAAACCAGCTAGAGCTTTCAGTGCTGGCAGCTTTCCTGTGGGCGCAATGTCTGGACGTTTCCAATTTGGCAGCCGGGCTCTGCCAGAGAGAGATACAGAGTGTTGCCCCATTACGAAGCAATGCTTTAGCAGAGCGCGAATGTCTGTGTGGCAGCGAATGCAGTTCCAAGGGACAGTGAAAACCAGCTAGAGCTTTCAGTGCTGGCAGCTTTCCTGTGGGCGCAATCTCTGGACGTTTCCAATTTGGCTGCCGGGCTCTGCCAGAGAGAGATACAGAGTGTTGCCCCATTACGAAGCAATGCTTTAGCAGAGCGCGAATGTCTGTGTGGCAGCGAATGCAGTTCCAAGGGACAGTGAAAACCAGCTAGAGCTTTCAGTGCTGGCAGCTTTCCTGTGGGCGCAATCTCTGGACGTTTCCAATTTGGCAGCCGGGCTCTGCCAGAGAGAGATACAGAGTGTTGCCCCATTACGAAGCAATGCTTTAGCAGAGCGCGAATGTCTGTGTGGCAGCGAATGCAGTTCCAAGGGACAGTGAAAACCAGCTAGAGCTTTCAGTGCTGGCAGCTTTCCTGTGGGCGCAATGTCTGGACGTTTCCAATTTGGCAGCCGGGCTCTGCCAGAGAGAGATACAGAGTGTTGCCCCATTACGAAGCAATGCTTTAGCAGAGCGCGAATGTCTGTGTGGCAGCGAATGCAGTTCCAAGGGACAGTGAAAACCAGCTAGAGCTTTCAGTGCTGGCAGCTTTCCTGTGGGCTCAATCTCTGGACGTTTCCAATTTGGCAGCCGGGCTCTGCCAGAGAGAGATACAGAGTGTTGCCCCATTACGAAGCAATGCTTTAGCAGAGCGCGAATGTCTGTGTGGCAGCGAATGCATTTCCAAGGGACAGTGAAAACCAGCTAGAGCTTTCAGTGCTGGCAGCTTTCCTGTGGGCGCAATGTCTGGACGTTTCCAATTTGGCAGCCGGGCTCTGCCAGAGAGAGATACAGAGTGTTGCCCCATTACGAAGCAATGCTTTAGCAGAGCGCGAATGTCTGTGTGGCAGCGAATGCAGTTCCAAGGGACAGTGAAAACCAGCTAGAGCTTTCAGTGCTGGCAGCTTTCCTGTGGGCGCAATGTCTGGACGTTTCCAATTTGGCAGCCGGGCTCTGCCAGAGAGAGATACAGAGTGTTGCCCCATTAGGAAGCAATGCTTTAGCAGAGCGCGAATGTCTGTGTGGCAGCGAATGCAGTTCCAAGGGACAGTGAAAACCAGCTAGAGCTTTCAGTGCTGGCAGCTTTCCTGTGGGCGCAATGTCTGGACGTTTCCAATTTGGCAGCCGGGCTCTGCCAGAGAGAGATACAGAGTGTTGCCCCATTACGAAGCAATGCTTTAGCAGAGCGCGAATGTCTGTGTGGCAGCGAATGCAGTTCCAAGGGACAGTGAAAACCAGCTAGAGCTTTCAGTGCTGGCAGCTTTCCTGTGGGCGCAATGTCTGGACGTTTCCAATTTGGCAGCCGGGCTCTGCCAGAGAGAGATACAGAGTGTTGCCCCATTACGAAGCAATGCTTTAGCAGAGCGCGAATGTCTGTGTGGCAGCGAATGCAGTTCCAAGGGACAGTGAAAACCAGCTAGAGCTTTCAGTGCTGGCAGCTTTCCTGTGGGCGCAATCTCTGGACGTTTCCAATTTGGCAGCCGGGCTCTGCCAGAGAGAGATACAGAGTGTTGCCCCATTACGAAGCAATACTTTAGCAGAGCGCGAATGTCTGTGTGGCAGCGAATGCAGTTCCAAGGGACAGTGAAAACCAGCTAGAGCTTTCAGTGCTGGCAGCTTTCCTGTGGGCGCAATGTCTGGACGTTTCCAATTTGGCAGCCGGGCTCTGCCAGAGAGAGATACAGAGTGTTGCCCCATTACGAAGCAATGCTTTAGCAGAGCGCGAATGTCTGTGTGGCAGCGAATGCAGTTCCAAGGGACAGTGAAAACCAGCTAGAGCTTTCAGTGCTGGCAGCTTTCCTGTGGGCGCAATGTCTGGACGTTTCCAATTTGGCAGCCGGGCTCTGCCAGAGAGAGATACAGAGCGTTGCCCCATTACGAAGCAATGCTTTAGCAGAGCGCGAATGTCTGTGTGGCAGCGAATGCAGTTCCAAGGGACAGTGAAAACCAGCTAGAGCTTTCAGTGCTGGCAGCTTTCCTGTGGGCGCAATGTCTGGACGTTTCCAATTTGGCAGCCGGGCTCTGCCAGAGAGAGATACAGAGTGTTGCCCCATTAGGAAGCAATGCTTTAGCAGAGCGCGAATGTCTGTGTGGCAGCGAATGCAGTTCCAAGGGACAGTGAAAACCAGCTAGAGCTTTCAGTGCCGGCAGCTTTCCTGTGGGCGCAATGTCTGGACGTTTCCAATTTGGCAGCCGGGCTCTGCCAGAGAGAGATACAGAGTGTTGCCCCATTAGGAAGCAATGCTTTAGCAGAGCGCGAATGTCTGTGTGGCAGCGAATGCAGTTCCAAGGGACAGTGAAAACCAGCTAGAGCTTTCAGTGCTGGCAGCTTTCCTGTGGGCGCAATGTCTGGACGTTTCCAATTTGGCAGCCGGGCTCTGCCAGAGAGAGATACAGAGTGTTGCCCCATTACGAAGCAATGCTTTAGCAGAGCGCGAATGTCTGTGTGGCAGCGAATGCAGTTCCAAGGGACAGTGAAAACCAGCTAGAGCTTTCAGTGCTGGCAGCTTTCCTGTGGGCTCAATCTCTGGACGTTTCCAATTTGGCAGCCAGGCTCTGCCAGAGAGAGATACAGAGTGTTGCCCCATTACGAAGCAATGCTTTAGCAGAGCGCGAATGTCTGTGTGGCAGCGAATGCAGTTCCAAGGGACAGTGAAAACCAGCTAGAGCTTTCAGTGCTGGCAGCTTTCCTGTGGGCGCAATGTCTGGACGTTTCCAATTTGGCAGCCGGGCTCTGCCAGAGAGAGATACAGAGTGTTGCCCCATTACGAAGCAATGCTTTAGCAGAGCGCGAATGTCTGTGTGGCAGCGAATGCAGTTCCAAGGGACAGTGAAAACCAGCTAGAGCTTTCAGTGCTGGCAGCTTTCCTGTGGGCGCAATCTCTGGACGTTTCCAATTTGGCAGCCGGGCTCTGCCAGAGAGAGATACAGAGTGTTGCCCCATTACGAAGCAATGCTTTAGCAGAGCGCGAATGTCTGTGTGGCGGCGAATGCAGTTCCAAGGGACAGTGAAAACCAGCTAGAGCTTTCAGTGCTGGCAGCTTTCCTGTGGGCGCAATGTCTGGACGTTTCCAATTTGGCAGCCGGGCTCTGCCAGAGAGAGATACAGAGTGTTGCCCCATTACGAAGCAATGCTTTAGCAGAGCGCGAATGTCTGTGTGGCAGCGAATGCAGTTCCAAGGGACAGTGAAAACCAGCTAGAGCTTTCAGTGCTGGCAGCTTTCCTGTGGGCGCAATGTCTGGACGTTTCCAATTTGGCAGCCGGGCTCTGCCAGAGAGAGATACAGAGTGTTGCCCCATTACGAAGCAATGCTTTAGCAGAGCGCGAATGTCTGTGTGGCAGCGAATGCAGTTCCAAGGGACAGTGAAAACCAGCTAGAGCTTTCAGTGCTGGCAGCTTTCCTGTGGGCGCAATGTCTGGACGTTTCTAATTTGGCAGCCGGGCTCTGCCAGAGAGAGATACAGAGTGTTGCCCCATTACGAAGCAATGCTTTAGCAGAGCGCGAATGTCTGTGTGGCAGCGAATGCAGTTCCAAGGGACAGTGAAAACCAGCTAGAGCTTTCAGTGCTGGCAGCTTTCCTGTGGGCGCAATGTCTGGACGTTCTAATTTGGCAGCCGGCTCTGCCAGAGAGAGAACAGAGTGTTGCCCCATTACGAGCAATGCTTTAGCAGAGCGCGAATGTCTGTGTGGCAGCGAATGCAGTTCCAAGGGACAGTGAAAACAGCTAGAGCTTTCAGTGCTGTGCTGGCAGCTTTCCTGTGGGCGCAATGTCTGGACGTTTCCAATTTGGCAGCCGGGCTCTGCCAGAGAGAGATACAGAGTGTTGCCCCATTACGAAGCAATGCTTTAGCAGAGCGCGAATGTCTGTGTGGCAGCGAATGCAGTTCCAAGGGACAGTGAAAACCAGCTAGAGCTTTCAGTGCTGGCAGCTTTCCTGTGGGCGCAATGTCTGGACGTTTCCAATTTGGCAGCCGGGCTCTGCCAGAGAGAGATACAGAGTGTTGCCCCATTACGAAGCAATGCTTTAGCAGAGCGCGAATGTCTGTGTGGCAGCGAATGCAGTTCCAAGGGACAGTGAAAACCAGCTAGAGCTTTCAGTGCTGGCAGCTTTCCTGTGGGCGCAATGTCTGGACGTTTCCAATTTGGCAGCCGGGCTCTGCCAGAGAGAGATACAGAGTGTTGCCCCATTACGAAGCAATGCTTTAGCAGAGCGCGAATGTCTGTGTGGCAGCGAATGCAGTTCCAAGGGACAGTGAAAACCAGCTAGAGCTTTCAGTGCTGGCAGCTTTCCTGTGGGCGCAATGTCTGGACGTTTCCAATTTGGCAGCCGGGCTCTGCCAGAGAGAGATACAGAGTGTTGCCCCATTACGAAGCAATGCTTTAGCAGAGCGCGAATGTCTGTGTGGCAGCGAATGCAGTTCCAAGGGACAGTGAAAACCAGGTAGAGCTTTCAGTGCTGCAGCTTTCCTGTGGGCGCAATGTCTGGACGTTTCCAATTTGGCAGCCGGGCTCTGCCAGAGAGAGATACAGAGTGTTGCCCCATTACGAAGCAATGCTTTAGCAGAGCGCGAATGTCTGTGTGGCAGCGAATGCAGTTCCAAGGGACAGTGAAAACCAGCTAGAGCTTTCAGTGCTGGCAGCTTTCCTGTGGGCGCAATGTCTGGACGTTTCCAATTTGGCAGCCGGGCTCTGCCAGAGAGAGATACAGAGTGTTGCCCCATTACGAAGCAATGCTTTAGCAGAGCGCGAATGTCTGTGTGGCAGCGAATGCAGTTCCAAGGGACAGTGAAAACCAGCTAGAGCTTTCAGTGCTGGCAGCTTTCCTGTGGGCGCAATGTCTGGACGTTTCCGATTTGGCAGCCGGGCTCTGCCAGAGAGAGATACAGAGTGTTGCCCCATTACGAAGCAATGCTTTAGCAGAGCGCGAATGTCTGTGTGGCAGCGAATGCAGTTCCAAGGGACAGTGAAAACCAGCTAGAGCTTTCAGTGCTGGCAGCTTTCCTGTGGGCGCAATGTCTGGACGTTTCCAATTTGGCAGCCGGGCTCTGCCAGAGAGAGATACAGAGTGTTGCCCCATTAGGAAGCAATGCTTTAGCAGAGCGCGAATGTCTGTGTGGCAGCGAATGCAGTTCCAAGGGACAGTGAAAACCAGCTAGAGCTTTCAGTGCTGGCAGCTTTCCTGTGGGCGCAATGTCTGGACGTTTCCAATTTGGCAGCCGGGCTCTGCCAGAGAGAGATACAGAGTGTTGCCCCATTAGGAAGCAATGCTTTAGCAGAGCACGAATGTCTGTGTGGCAGCGAATGCAGTTCCAAGGGACAGTGAAAACCAGCTAGAGCTTTCAGTGCTGGCAGCTTTCCTGTGGGCGCAATGTCTGGACGTTTCCAAGTTGGCAGCCGGGCTCTGCCAGAGAGAGATACAGAGTGTTGCCCCATTACGAAGCAATGCTTTAGCAGAGCGCGAATGTCTGTGTAGCAGCGAATGCAGTTCCAAGGGACAGTGAAAACCAGCTAGAGCTTTCAGTGCTGGCAGCTTTCCTGTGGGCGCAATGTCTGGACGTTTCCAATTTGGCAGCCGGGCTCTGCCAGAGAGAGATACAGAGTGTTGCCCCATTACGAAGCAAAGCTTTAGCAGAGCGCGAATGTCTGTGTGGCAGCGAATGCAGTTCCAAGGGACAGTGAAAACCAGCTAGAGCTTTCAGTGCTGGCAGCTTTCCTGTGGGCGCAATGTCTGGACGTTTCCAATTTGGTAGCCGGGCTCTGCCAGAGAGAGATACAGAGTGTTGCCCCATTACGAAGCAATGCTTTAGCAGAGCGCGAATGTCTGTGTGGCAGCGAATGCAGTTCCAAGGGACAGTGAAAACCAGCTAGAGCTTTCAGTGCTGGCAGCTTTCCTGTGGGCGCAATCTCTGGACGTTTGCAATTTGGCAGCCGGGCTCTGCCAGAGAGAGATACAGAGTGTTGCCCCATTAGGAAGCAATGCTTTAGCAGAGCGCGAATGTCTGTGTGGCAGCGAATGCAGTTCCAAGGGACAGTGAAAACCAGCTAGAGCTTTCAGTGCTGGCAGCTTTCCTGTGGGCGCAATGTCTGGACGTTTCCAATTTGGCAGCTGGGCTCTGCCAGAGAGAGATACAGAGTGTTGCCCCATTACGAAGCAATGCTTTAGCAGAGCGCGAATGTCTGTGTGGCAGCGAATGCAGTTCCAAGGGACAGTGAAAACCAGCTAGAGCTTTCAGTGCTGGCAGCTTTCCTGTGGGCGCAATGTCTGGACGTTTCCAATTTGGCAGCCGGGCTCTGCCAGAGAGAGATACAGAGTGTTGCCCCATTACGAAGCAATGCTTTAGCAGAGCGCGAATGTCTGTGTGGCAGCGAATGCAGTTCCAAGGGACAGTGAAAACCAGGTAGAGCTTTCAGTGCTGGCAGCTTTCCTGTGGGCGCAATGTCTGGACGTTTCCAATTTGGCAGCCGGGCTCTGCCAGAGAGAGATACAGAGTGTTGCCCCATTACGAAGCAATGCTTTAGCAGAGCGCGAATGTCTGTGTGGCAGCGAATGCAGTTCCAAGGGACAGTGAAAACCAGCTAGAGCTTTCAGTGCTGGCAGCTTTCCTGTGGGCGCAATGTCTGGACGTTTCCAATTTGGCAGCCGGGCTCTGCCAGAGAGAGATACAGAGTGTTGCCCCATTACGAAGCAATGCTTTAGCAGAGCGCGAATGTCTGTGTGGCAGCGAATGCAGTTCCAAGGGACAGTGAAAACCAGCTAGAGCTTTCAGTGCTGGCAGCTTTCCTGTGGGCGCAATCTCTGGACGTTTCCAATTTGGCAGCCGGGCTCTGCCAGAGAGAGATACAGAGTGTTGCCCAATTACCAAGTTAAGCTTTAGCAGAGCGCAAATGTCTGTGTGGCAGCGAATGCAGTTCCAAGGGACAGTGAACACCAGCTAGAGCTTTCAGTGCTGGCAGCTTTCCTGTGGGCGCAATCTCTGGACGTTTCCAATTTGGCAGCCGGGCTCTGCCAGAGAGAGATACAGAGTGTTGCCCCATTAGGAAGCAATGCTTTAGCAGAGCGCGAATGTCTGTGTGGCAGCGAATGCAGTTCCAAGGGACAGTGAAAACCAGCTAGAGCTTTCAGTGCTGGCAGCTTTCCTGTGGGCGCAATCTCTGGACGTTTCCAATTTGGCAGCCGGGCTCTGCCAGAGAGAGATACAGAGTGTTGCCCCATTAGGAAGCAATGCTTTAGCAGAGCACGAATGTCTGTGTGGCAGCGAATGCAGTTCCAAGGGACAGTGAAAACCAGCTAGAGCTTTCAGTGCTGGCAGCTTTCCTGTGGGCGCAATCTCTGGACGTTTCCAATTTGGCAGCCGGGCTCTGCCAGAGAGAGATACAGAGTGTTGCCCCATTACGAAGCAATGCTTTAGCAGAGCGCGAATGTCTGTGTGGCAGCGAATGCAGTTTCCAAGGGACAGTGAAAACCAGCTAGAGCTTTCAGTGCTGGCAGCTTTCCTGTGGGCGCAATCTCTGGACGTTTCCAATTTGGCAGCCGGGCTCTGCCAGAGAGAGATACAGAGTGTTGCCCCATTACGAAGCAATGCTTTAGCAGAGCGCGAATGTCTGTGTGGCAGCGAATGCAGTTCCAAGGGACAGTGAAAACCAGCTAGAGCTTTCAGTGCTGGCAGCTTTCCTGTGGGCGCAATCTCTGGACGTTTCCAATTTGGCAGCCGGGCTCTGCCAGAGAGAGATACAGAGTGTTGCCCCATTACGAAGCAATGCTTTAGCAGAGCGCGAATGTCTGTGTGGCAGCGAATGCAGTTCCAAGGGACAGTGAAAACCAGGTAGAGCTTTCAGTGCTGGCAGCTTTCCTGTGGGCGCAATGTCTGGACGTTTCCAATTTGGCAGCCGGGCTCTGCCAGAGAGAGATACAGAGTGTTGCCCCATTACGAAGCAATGCTTTAGCAGAGCGCGAATGTCTGTGTGGCAGCGAATGCAGTTCCAAGGGACAGTGAAAACCAGCTAGAGCTTTCAGTGCTGGCAGCTTTCCTGTGGGCGCAATGTCTGGACGTTTCCAATTTGGCAGCCGGGCTCTGCCAGAGAGAGATACAGAGTGTTGCCCCATTACGAAGCAATGCTTTAGCAGAGCGCGAATGTCTGTGTGGCAGCGAATGCAGTTCCAAGGGACAGTGAAAACCAGCTAGAGCTTTCAGTGCTGGCAGCTTTCCTGTGGGCGCAATGTCTGGACGTTTCCGATTTGGCAGCCGGGCTCTGCCAGAGAGAGATACAGAGTGTTGCCCCATTACGAAGCAATGCTTTAGCAGAGCGCGAATGTCTGTGTGGCAGCGAATGCAGTTCCAAGGGACAGTGAAAACCAGCTAGAGCTTTCAGTGCTGGCAGCTTTCCTGTGGGCGCAATGTCTGGACGTTTCCAATTTGGCAGCCGGGCTCTGCCAGAGAGAGATACAGAGTGTTGCCCCATTACGAAGCAATGCTTTAGCAGAGCGCGAATGTCTGTGTGGCAGCGAATGCAGTTCCAAGGGACAGTGAAAACCAGCTAGAGCTTTCAGTGCTGGCAGCTTTCCTGTGGGCGCAATCTCTGGACGTTTCCAATTTGGCAGCCGGGCTCTGCCAGAGAGAGATACAGAGTGTTGCCCCATTAGGAAGCAATGCTTTAGCAGAGCGCGAATGTCTGTGTGGCAGCGAATGCAGTTCCAAGGGACAGTGAAAACCAGCTAGAGCTTTCAGTGCTGGCAGCTTTCCTGTGGGCGCAATGTCTGGACGTTTCCAATTTGGCAGCCGGGCTCTGCCAGAGAGAGATACAGAGTGTTGCCCCATTACGAAGCAATGCTTTAGCAGAGCGCGAATGTCTGTGTGGCAGCGAATGCAGTTCCAAGGGACAGTGAAAACCAGCTAGAGCTTTCAGTGCTGGCAGCTTTCCTGTGGGCGCAATGTCTGGACGTTTCCAATTTGGCAGCCGGGCTCTGCCAGAGAGAGATACAGAGTGTTGCCCCATTACGAAGCAATGCTTTAGCAGAGCGCGAATGTCTGTGTGGCAGCGAATGCAGTTCCAAGGGACAGTGAAAACCAGCTAGAGCTTTCAGTGCTGGCAGCTTTCCTGTGGGCGCAATGTCTGGACGTTTCCAATTTGGTAGCCGGGCTCTGCCAGAGAGAGATACAGAGTGTTGCCCCATTACGAAGCAATGCTTTAGCAGAGCGCGAATGTCTGTGTGGCAGCGAATGCAGTTCCAAGGGACAGTGAAAACCAGCTAGAGCTTTCAGTGCTGGCAGCTTTCCTGTGGGCGCAATCTCTGGACGTTTCCAATTTGGCAGCCGGGCTCTGCCAGAGAGATACAGAGTGTTGCCCCATTAGGAAGCAATGCTTTAGCAGAGCGCGAATGTCTGTGTGGCAGCGAATGCAGTTCCAAGGGACAGTGAAAACCAGCTAGAGCTTTCAGTGCTGGCAGCTTTCCTGTGGGCGCAATCTCTGGACGTTTCCAATTTGGCAGCCGGGCTCTGCCAGAGAGAGATACAGAGTGTTGCCCCATTAGGAAGCAATGCTTTAGCAGAGCACGAATGTCTGTGTGGCAGCGAATGCAGTTCCAAGGGACAGTGAAAACCAGCTAGAGCTTTCAGTGCTGGCAGCTTTCCTGTGGGCGCAATCTCTGGACGTTTCCAATTTGGCAGCCGGGCTCTGCCAGAGAGAGATACAGAGTGTTGCCCCATTACGAAGCAATGCTTTAGCAGAGCGCGAATGTCTGTGTGGCAGCGAATGCAGTTCCAAGGGACAGTGAAAACCAGCTAGAGCTTTCAGTGCTGGCAGCTTTCCTGTGGGCGCAATCTCTGGACGTTTCCAATTTGGCAGCCGGGCTCTGCCAGAGAGAGATACAGAGTGTTGCCCCATTACGAAGCAATGCTTTAGCAGAGCGCGAATGTCTGTGTGGCAGCGAATGCAGTTCCAAGGGACAGTGAAAACCAGCTAGAGCTTTCAGTGCTGGCAGCTTTCCTGTGGGCGCAATGTCTGGACGTTTCCAATTTGGCAGCCGGGCTCTGCCAGAGAGAGATACAGAGTGTTGCCCCATTACGAAGCAATGCTTTAGCAGAGCGCGAATGTCTGTGTGGCAGCGAATGCAGTTCCAAGGGACAGTGAAAACCAGGTAGAGCTTTCAGTGCTGGCAGCTTTCCTGTGGGCGCAATGTCTGGACGTTTCCAATTTGGCAGCCGGGCTCTGCCAGAGAGAGATACAGAGTGTTGCCCCATTACGAAGCAATGCTTTAGCAGAGCGCGAATGTCTGTGTGGCAGCGAATGCAGTTCCAAGGGACAGTGAAAACCAGCTAGAGCTTTCAGTGCTGGCAGCTTTCCTGTGGGCGCAATGTCTGGACGTTTCCAATTTGGCAGCCGGGCTCTGCCAGAGAGAGATACAGAGTGTTGCCCCATTACGAAGCAATGCTTTAGCAGAGCGCGAATGTCTGTGTGGCAGCGAATGCAGTTCCAAGGGACAGTGAAAACCAGCTAGAGCTTTCAGTGCTGGCAGCTTTCCTGTGGGCGCAATGTCTGGACGTTTCCGATTTGGCAGCCGGGCTCAGCCAGAGAGAGATACAGAGTGTTGCCCCATTACGAAGCAATGCTTTAGCAGAGCGCGAATGTCTGTGTGGCAGCGAATGCAGTTCCAAGGGACAGTGAAAACCAGCTAGAGCTTTCAGTGCTGGCAGCTTTCCTGTGGGCGCAATGTCTGGACGTTTCCAATTTGGCAGCCGGGCTCTGCCAGAGAGAGATACAGAGTGTTGCCCCATTACGAAGCAATGCTTTAGCAGAGCGCGAATGTCTGTGTGGCAGCGAATGCAGTTCCAAGGGACAGTGAAAACCAGCTAGAGCTTTCAGTGCTGGCAGCTTTCCTGTGGGCGCAATCTCTGGACGTTTCCAATTTGGCAGCCGGGCTCTGCCAGAGAGAGATACAGAGTGTTGCCCCATTAGGAAGCAATGCTTTAGCAGAGCGCGAATGTCTGTGTGGCAGCGAATGCAGTTCCAAGGGACAGTGAAAACCAGCTAGAGCTTTCAGTGCTGGCAGCTTTCCTGTGGGCGCAATGTCTGGACGTTTCCAATTTGGCAGCCGGGCTCTGCCAGAGAGAGATACAGAGTGTTGCCCCATTACGAAGCAATGCTTTAGCAGAGCGCGAATGTCTGTGTGGCAGCGAATGCAGTTCCAAGGGACAGTGAAAACCAGGTAGAGCTTTCAGTGCTGGCAGCTTTCCTGTGGGCGCAATGTCTGGACGTTTCCAATTTGGCAGCCGGGCTCTGCCAGAGAGAGATACAGAGTGTTGCCCCATTACGAAGCAATGCTTTAGCAGAGCGCGAATGTCTGTGTGGCAGCGAATGCAGTTCCAAGGGACAGTGAAAACCAGGTAGAGCTTTCAGTGCTGGCAGCTTTCCTGTGGGCGCAATGTCTGGACGTTTCCAATTTGGTAGCCGGGCTCTGCCAGAGAGAGATACAGAGTGTTGCCCCATTACGAAGCAATGCTTTAGCAGAGCGCGAATGTCTGTGTGGCAGCGAATGCAGTTCCAAGGGACAGTGAAAACCAGCTAGAGCTTTCAGTGCTGGCAGCTTTCCTGTGGGCGCAATCTCTGGACGTTTCCAATTTGGCAGCCGGGCTCTGCCAGAGAGATACAGAGTGTTGCCCCATTAGGAAGCAATGCTTTAGCAGAGCGCGAATGTCTGTGTGGCAGCGAATGCAGTTCCAAGGGACAGTGAAAACCAGCTAGAGCTTTCAGTGCTGGCAGCTTTCCTGTGGGCGCAATGTCTGGACGTTTCCAATTTGGCAGCCGGGCTCTGCCAGAGAGAGATACAGAATGTTGCCCCATTACGAAGCAATGCTTTAGCAGAGCGCGAATGTCTGTGTGGCAGCGAATGCAGTTCCAAGGGACAGTGAAAACCAGCTAGAGCTTTCAGTGCTGGCAGCTTTCCTGTGGGCGCAATGTCTGGACGTTTCCAATTTGGCAGCCGGGCTCTGCCAGAGAGAGATACAGAGTGTTGCCCCATTACGAAGCAATGCTTTAGCAGAGCGCGAATGTCTGTGTGGCAGCGAATGCAGTTCCAAGGGACAGTGAAAACCAGGTAGAGCTTTCAGTGCTGGCAGCTTTCCTGTGGGCGCAATCTCTGGACGTTTCCAATTTGGCAGCCGGGCTCTGCCAGAGAGAGATACAGAGTGTTGCCCCATTACGAAGCAATGCTTTAGCAGAGCGCGAATGTCTGTGTGGCAGCGAATGCAGTTCCAAGGGACAGTGAAAACCAGCTAGAGCTTTCAGTGCTGGCAGCTTTCCTGTGGGCGCAATGTCTGGACGTTTCCGATTTGGCAGCCGGGCTCTGCCAGAGAGAGATACAGAGTGTTGCCCCATTACGAAGCAATGCTTTAGCAGAGCGCGAATGTCTGTGTGGCAGCGAATGCAGTTCCAAGGGACAGTGAAAACCAGCTAGAGCTTTCAGTGCTGGCAGCTTTCCTGTGGGCGCAATGTCTGGACGTTTCCAATTTGGCAGCCGGGCTCTGCCAGAGAGAGATACAGAGTGTTGCCCCATTAGGAAGCAATGCTTTAGCAGAGCGCGAATGTCTGTGTGGCAGCGAATGCAGTTCCAAGGGACAGTGAAAACCAGCTAGAGCTTTCAGTGCTGGCAGCTTTCCTGTGGGCGCAATGTCTGGACGTTTCCAATTTGGCAGCCGGGCTCTGCCAGAGAGAGATACAGAGTGTTGCCCCATTAGGAAGCAATGCTTTAGCAGAGCACGAATGTCTGTGTGGCAGCGAATGCAGTTCCAAGGGACAGTGAAAACCAGCTAGAGCTTTCAGTGCTGGCAGCTTTCCTGTGGGCGCAATGTCTGGACGTTTCCAAGTTGGCAGCCGGGCTCTGCCAGAGAGAGATACAGAGTGTTGCCCCATTACGAAGCAATGCTTTAGCAGAGCGCGAATGTCTGTGTAGCAGCGAATGCAGTTCCAAGGGACAGTGAAAACCAGCTAGAGCTTTCAGTGCTGGCAGCTTTCCTGTGGGCGCAATGTCTGGACGTTTCCAATTTGGCAGCCGGGCTCTGCCAGAGAGAGATACAGAGTGTTGCCCCATTACGAAGCAAAGCTTTAGCAGAGCGCGAATGTCTGTGTGGCAGCGAATGCAGTTCCAAGGGACAGTGAAAACCAGCTAGAGCTTTCAGTGCTGGCAGCTTTCCTGTGGGCGCAATGTCTGGACGTTTCCAATTTGGTAGCCGGGCTCTGCCAGAGAGAGATACAGAGTGTTGCCCCATTACGAAGCAATGCTTTAGCAGAGCGCGAATGTCTGTGTGGCAGCGAATGCAGTTCCAAGGGACAGTGAAAACCAGCTAGAGCTTTCAGTGCTGGCAGCTTTCCTGTGGGCGCAATCTCTGGACGTTTGCAATTTGGCAGCCGGGCTCTGCCAGAGAGAGATACAGAGTGTTGCCCCATTAGGAAGCAATGCTTTAGCAGAGCGCGAATGTCTGTGTGGCAGCGAATGCAGTTCCAAGGGACAGTGAAAACCAGCTAGAGCTTTCAGTGCTGGCAGCTTTCCTGTGGGCGCAATGTCTGGACGTTTCCAATTTGGCAGCTGGGCTCTGCCAGAGAGAGATACAGAGTGTTGCCCCATTACGAAGCAATGCTTTAGCAGAGCGCGAATGTCTGTGTGGCAGCGAATGCAGTTCCAAGGGACAGTGAAAACCAGCTAGAGCTTTCAGTGCTGGCAGCTTTCCTGTGGGCGCAATGTCTGGACGTTTCCAATTTGGCAGCCGGGCTCTGCCAGAGAGAGATACAGAGTGTTGCCCCATTACGAAGCAATGCTTTAGCAGAGCGCGAATGTCTGTGTGGCAGCGAATGCAGTTCCAAGGGACAGTGAAAACCAGGTAGAGCTTTCAGTGCTGGCAGCTTTCCTGTGGGCGCAATGTCTGGACGTTTCCAATTTGGCAGCCGGGCTCTGCCAGAGAGAGATACAGAGTGTTGCCCCATTACGAAGCAATGCTTTAGCAGAGCGCGAATGTCTGTGTGGCAGCGAATGCAGTTCCAAGGGACAGTGAAAACCAGCTAGAGCTTTCAGTGCTGGCAGCTTTCCTGTGGGCGCAATGTCTGGACGTTTCCAATTTGGCAGCCGGGCTCTGCCAGAGAGAGATACAGAGTGTTGCCCCATTACGAAGCAATGCTTTAGCAGAGCGCGAATGTCTGTGTGGCAGCGAATGCAGTTCCAAGGGACAGTGAAAACCAGCTAGAGCTTTCAGTGCTGGCAGCTTTCCTGTGGGCGCAATCTCTGGACGTTTCCAATTTGGCAGCCGGGCTCTGCCAGAGAGAGATACAGAGTGTTGCCCAATTACCAAGTTAAGCTTTAGCAGAGCGCAAATGTCTGTGTGGCAGCGAATGCAGTTCCAAGGGACAGTGAAAACCAGGTAGAGCTTTCAGTGCTGGCAGCTTTCCTGTGGGCGCAATGTCTGGACGTTTCCAATTTGGCAGCCGGGCTCTGCCAGAGAGAGATACAGAGTGTTGCCCCATTAGGAAGCAATGCTTTAGCAGAGCGCGAATGTCTGTGTGGCAGCGAATGCAGTTCCAAGGGACAGTGAAAACCAGCTAGAGCTTTCAGTGCTGGCAGCTTTCCTGTGGGCGCAATCTCTGGACGTTTCCAATTTGGCAGCCGGGCTCTGCCAGAGAGAGATACAGAGTGTTGCCCCATTAGGAAGCAATGCTTTAGCAGAGCACGAATGTCTGTGTGGCAGCGAATGCAGTTCCAAGGGACAGTGAAAACCAGCTAGAGCTTTCAGTGCTGGCAGCTTTCCTGTGGGCGCAATCTCTGGACGTTTCCAATTTGGCAGCCGGGCTCTGCCAGAGAGAGATACAGAGTGTTGCCCCATTACGAAGCAATGCTTTAGCAGAGCGCGAATGTCTGTGTGGCAGCGAATGCAGTTCCAAGGGACAGTGAAAACCAGCTAGAGCTTTCAGTGCTGGCAGCTTTCCTGTGGGCGCAATCTCTGGACGTTTCCAATTTGGCAGCCGGGCTCTGCCAGAGAGAGATACAGAGTGTTGCCCCATTACGAAGCAATGCTTTAGCAGAGCGCGAATGTCTGTGTGGCAGCGAATGCAGTTCCAAGGGACAGTGAAAACCAGCTAGAGCTTTCAGTGCTGGCAGCTTTCCTGTGGGCGCAATCTCTGGACGTTTCCAATTTGGCAGCCGGGCTCTGCCAGAGAGAGATACAGAGTGTTGCCCCATTACGAAGCAATGCTTTAGCAGAGCGCGAATGTCTGTGTGGCAGCGAATGCAGTTCCAAGGGACAGTGAAAACCAGGTAGAGCTTTCAGTGCTGGCAGCTTTCCTGTGGGCGCAATGTCTGGACGTTTCCAATTTGGCAGCCGGGCTCTGCCAGAGAGAGATACAGAGTGTTGCCCCATTACGAAGCAATGCTTTAGCAGAGCGCGAATGTCTGTGTGGCAGCGAATGCAGTTCCAAGGGACAGTGAAAACCAGCTAGAGCTTTCAGTGCTGGCAGCTTTCCTGTGGGCGCAATGTCTGGACGTTTCCAATTTGGCAGCCGGGCTCTGCCAGAGAGAGATACAGAGTGTTGCCCCATTACGAAGCAATGCTTTAGCAGAGCGCGAATGTCTGTGTGGCAGCGAATGCAGTTCCAAGGGACAGTGAAAACCAGCTAGAGCTTTCAGTGCTGGCAGCTTTCCTGTGGGCGCAATGTCTGGACGTTTCCGATTTGGCAGCCGGGCTCTGCCAGAGAGAGATACAGAGTGTTGCCCCATTACGAAGCAATGCTTTAGCAGAGCGCGAATGTCTGTGTGGCAGCGAATGCAGTTCCAAGGGACAGTGAAAACCAGCTAGAGCTTTCAGTGCTGGCAGCTTTCCTGTGGGCGCAATGTCTGGACGTTTCCAATTTGGCAGCCGGGCTCTGCCAGAGAGAGATACAGAGTGTTGCCCCATTACGAAGCAATGCTTTAGCAGAGCGCGAATGTCTGTGTGGCAGCGAATGCAGTTCCAAGGGACAGTGAAAACCAGCTAGAGCTTTCAGTGCTGGCAGCTTTCCTGTGGGCGCAATCTCTGGACGTTTCCAATTTGGCAGCCGGGCTCTGCCAGAGAGAGATACAGAGTGTTGCCCCATTAGGAAGCAATGCTTTAGCAGAGCGCGAATGTCTGTGTGGCAGCGAATGCAGTTCCAAGGGACAGTGAAAACCAGCTAGAGCTTTCAGTGCTGGCAGCTTTCCTGTGGGCGCAATGTCTGGACGTTTCCAATTTGGCAGCCGGGCTCTGCCAGAGAGAGATACAGAGTGTTGCCCCATTACGAAGCAATGCTTTAGCAGAGCGCGAATGTCTGTGTGGCAGCGAATGCAGTTCCAAGGGACAGTGAAAACCAGCTAGAGCTTTCAGTGCTGGCAGCTTTCCTGTGGGCGCAATGTCTGGACGTTTCCAATTTGGCAGCCGGGCTCTGCCAGAGAGAGATACAGAGTGTTGCCCCATTACGAAGCAATGCTTTAGCAGAGCGCGAATGTCTGTGTGGCAGCGAATGCAGTTCCAAGGGACAGTGAAAACCAGCTAGAGCTTTCAGTGCTGGCAGCTTTCCTGTGGGCGCAATGTCTGGACGTTTCCAATTTGGTAGCCGGGCTCTGCCAGAGAGAGATACAGAGTGTTGCCCCATTACGAAGCAATGCTTTAGCAGAGCGCGAATGTCTGTGTGGCAGCGAATGCAGTTCCAAGGGACAGTGAAAACCAGCTAGAGCTTTCAGTGCTGGCAGCTTTCCTGTGGGCGCAATCTCTGGACGTTTCCAATTTGGCAGCCGGGCTCTGCCAGAGAGATACAGAGTGTTGCCCCATTAGGAAGCAATGCTTTAGCAGAGCGCGAATGTCTGTGTGGCAGCGAATGCAGTTCCAAGGGACAGTGAAAACCAGCTAGAGCTTTCAGTGCTGGCAGCTTTCCTGTGGGCGCAATCTCTGGACGTTTCCAATTTGGCAGCCGGGCTCTGCCAGAGAGAGATACAGAGTGTTGCCCCATTAGGAAGCAATGCTTTAGCAGAGCACGAATGTCTGTGTGGCAGCGAATGCAGTTCCAAGGGACAGTGAAAACCAGCTAGAGCTTTCAGTGCTGGCAGCTTTCCTGTGGGCGCAATCTCTGGACGTTTCCAATTTGGCAGCCGGGCTCTGCCAGAGAGAGATACAGAGTGTTGCCCCATTACGAAGCAATGCTTTAGCAGAGCGCGAATGTCTGTGTGGCAGCGAATGCAGTTCCAAGGGACAGTGAAAACCAGCTAGAGCTTTCAGTGCTGGCAGCTTTCCTGTGGGCGCAATCTCTGGACGTTTCCAATTTGGCAGCCGGGCTCTGCCAGAGAGAGATACAGAGTGTTGCCCCATTACGAAGCAATGCTTTAGCAGAGCGCGAATGTCTGTGTGGCAGCGAATGCAGTTCCAAGGGACAGTGAAAACCAGCTAGAGCTTTCAGTGCTGGCAGCTTTCCTGTGGGCGCAATGTCTGGACGTTTCCAATTTGGCAGCCGGGCTCTGCCAGAGAGAGATACAGAGTGTTGCCCCATTACGAAGCAATGCTTTAGCAGAGCGCGAATGTCTGTGTGGCAGCGAATGCAGTTCCAAGGGACAGTGAAAACCAGGTAGAGCTTTCAGTGCTGGCAGCTTTCCTGTGGGCGCAATGTCTGGACGTTTCCAATTTGGCAGCCGGGCTCTGCCAGAGAGAGATACAGAGTGTTGCCCCATTACGAAGCAATGCTTTAGCAGAGCGCGAATGTCTGTGTGGCAGCGAATGCAGTTCCAAGGGACAGTGAAAACCAGCTAGAGCTTTCAGTGCTGGCAGCTTTCCTGTGGGCGCAATGTCTGGACGTTTCCAATTTGGCAGCCGGGCTCTGCCAGAGAGAGATACAGAGTGTTGCCCCATTACGAAGCAATGCTTTAGCAGAGCGCGAATGTCTGTGTGGCAGCGAATGCAGTTCCAAGGGACAGTGAAAACCAGCTAGAGCTTTCAGTGCTGGCAGCTTTCCTGTGGGCGCAATGTCTGGACGTTTCCGATTTGGCAGCCGGGCTCTGCCAGAGAGAGATACAGAGTGTTGCCCCATTACGAAGCAATGCTTTAGCAGAGCGCGAATGTCTGTGTGGCAGCGAATGCAGTTCCAAGGGACAGTGAAAACCAGCTAGAGCTTTCAGTGCTGGCAGCTTTCCTGTGGGCGCAATGTCTGGACGTTTCCAATTTGGCAGCCGGGCTCTGCCAGAGAGAGATACAGAGTGTTGCCCCATTACGAAGCAATGCTTTAGCAGAGCGCGAATGTCTGTGTGGCAGCGAATGCAGTTCCAAGGGACAGTGAAAACCAGCTAGAGCTTTCAGTGCTGGCAGCTTTCCTGTGGGCGCAATCTCTGGACGTTTCCAATTTGGCAGCCGGGCTCTGCCAGAGAGAGATACAGAGTGTTGCCCCATTAGGAAGCAATGCTTTAGCAGAGCGCGAATGTCTGTGTGGCAGCGAATGCAGTTCCAAGGGACAGTGAAAACCAGCTAGAGCTTTCAGTGCTGGCAGCTTTCCTGTGGGCGCAATGTCTGGACGTTTCCAATTTGGCAGCCGGGCTCTGCCAGAGAGAGATACAGAGTGTTGCCCCATTACGAAGCAATGCTTTAGCAGAGCGCGAATGTCTGTGTGGCAGCGAATGCAGTTCCAAGGGACAGTGAAAACCAGGTAGAGCTTTCAGTGCTGGCAGCTTTCCTGTGGGCGCAATGTCTGGACGTTTCCAATTTGGCAGCCGGGCTCTGCCAGAGAGAGATACAGAGTGTTGCCCCATTACGAAGCAATGCTTTAGCAGAGCGCGAATGTCTGTGTGGCAGCGAATGCAGTTCCAAGGGACAGTGAAAACCAGCTAGAGCTTTCAGTGCTGGCAGCTTTCCTGTGGGCGCAATGTCTGGACGTTTCCAATTTGGTAGCCGGGCTCTGCCAGAGAGAGATACAGAGTGTTGCCCCATTACGAAGCAATGCTTTAGCAGAGCGCGAATGTCTGTGTGGCAGCGAATGCAGTTCCAAGGGACAGTGAAAACCAGCTAGAGCTTTCAGTGCTGGCAGCTTTCCTGTGGGCGCAATCTCTGGACGTTTCCAATTTGGCAGCCGGGCTCTGCCAGAGAGATACAGAGTGTTGCCCCATTAGGAAGCAATGCTTTAGCAGAGCGCGAATGTCTGTGTGGCAGCGAATGCAGTTCCAAGGGACAGTGAAAACCAGCTAGAGCTTTCAGTGCTGGCAGCTTTCCTGTGGGCGCAATGTCTGGACGTTTCCAATTTGGCAGCCGGGCTCTGCCAGAGAGAGATACAGAATGTTGCCCCATTACGAAGCAATGCTTTAGCAGAGCGCGAATGTCTGTGTGGCAGCGAATGCAGTTCCAAGGGACAGTGAAAACCAGCTAGAGCTTTCAGTGCTGGCAGCTTTCCTGTGGGCGCAATGTCTGGACGTTTCCAATTTGGCAGCCGGGCTCTGCCAGAGAGAGATACAGAGTGTTGCCCCATTACGAAGCAATGCTTTAGCAGAGCGCGAATGTCTGTGTGGCAGCGAATGCAGTTCCAAGGGACAGTGAAAACCAGGTAGAGCTTTCAGTGCTGGCAGCTTTCCTGTGGGCGCAATCTCTGGACGTTTCCAATTTGGCAGCCGGGCTCTGCCAGAGAGAGATACAGAGTGTTGCCCCATTACGAAGCAATGCTTTAGCAGAGCGCGAATGTCTGTGTGGCAGCGAATGCAGTTCCAAGGGACAGTGAAAACCAGCTAGAGCTTTCAGTGCTGGCAGCTTTCCTGTGGGCGCAATGTCTGTACGTTTCCAATTTGGTAGCCGGGCTCTGCCAGAGAGAGATACAGAGTGTTGCCCCATTACGAAGCAATGCTTTAGCAGAGCGCGAATGTCTGTGTGGCAGCGAATGCAGTTCCAAGGGACAGTGAAAACCAGCTAGAGCTTTCAGTGCTGGCAGCTTTCCTGTGGGCGCAATCTCTGGACGTTTCCAATTTGGCAGCCGGGCTCTGCCAGAGAGAGATACAGAGTGTTGCCCCATTAGGAAGCAATGCTTTAGCAGAGCGCGAATGTCTGTGTGGCAGCGAATGCAGTTCCAAGGGACAGTGAAAACCAGCTAGAGCTTTCAGTGCTGGCAGCTTTCCTGTGGGCGCAATGTCTGGACGTTTCCAATTTGGCAGCCGGGCTCTGCCAGAGAGAGATACAGAGTGTTGCCCCATTAGGAAGCAATGCTTTAGCAGAGCGCGAATGTCTGTGTGGCAGCGAATGCAGTTCCAAGGGACAGTGAAAACCAGGTAGAGCTTTCAGTGCTGGCAGCTTTCCTGTGGGCGCAATGTCTGGACGTTTCCAATTTGGCAGCCGGGCTCTGCCAGAGAGAGATACAGAATGTTGCCCCATTACGAAGCAATGCTTTAGCAGAGCGCGAATGTCTGTGTGGCAGCGAATGCAGTTCCAAGGGACAGTGAAAACCAGCTAGAGCTTTCAGTGCTGGCAGCTTTCCTGTGGGCGCAATGTCTGCACGTTTCCAATTTGGCAGCCGGGCTCTGCCAGAGAGAGATACAGAGTGTTGCCCCATTACCAAGTTAAGCTTTAGCAGAGCGCGAATGTCTGTGTGGCAGCGAATGCAGTTCCAAGGGACAGTGAAAACCAGCTAGAGCTTTCAGTGCTGGCAGCTTTCCTGTGGGCGCAATGTCTGGACGTTTCCAATTTGGCAGCCGGGCTCTGCCAGAGAGAGATACAGAGTGTTGCCCCATTACGAAGCAATGCTTTAGCAGAGCGCGAATGTCTGTGTGGCAGCGAATGCAGTTCCAAGGGACAGTGAAAACCAGGTAGAGCTTTCAGTGCTGGCAGCTTTCCTGTGGGCGCAATGTCTGGACGTTTCCAATTTGGCAGCCGGGCTCTGCCAGAGAGAGATACAGAGTGTTGCCCCATTACGAAGCAATGCTTTAGCAGAGCGCGAATGTCTGTGTGGCAGCGAATGCAGTTCCAAGGGACAGTGAAAACCAGCTAGAGCTTTCAGTGCTGGCAGCTTTCCTGTGGGCGCAATGTCTGGACGTTTCCAATTTGGTAGCCGGGCTCTGCCAGAGAGAGATACAGAGTGTTGCCCCATTACGAAGCAATGCTTTAGCAGAGCGCGAATGTCTGTGTGGCAGCGAATGCAGTTCCAAGGGACAGTGAAAACCAGCTAGAGCTTTCAGTGCTGGCAGCTTTCCTGTGGGCGCAATCTCTGGACGTTTCCAATTTGGCAGCCGGGCTCTGCCAGAGAGATACAGAGTGTTGCCCCATTAGGAAGCAATGCTTTAGCAGAGCGCGAATGTCTGTGTGGCAGCGAATGCAGTTCCAAGGGACAGTGAAAACCAGCTAGAGCTTTCAGTGCTGGCAGCTTTCCTGTGGGCGCAATGTCTGGACGTTTCCAATTTGGCAGCCGGGCTCTGCCAGAGAGAGATACAGAATGTTGCCCCATTACGAAGCAATGCTTTAGCAGAGCGCGAATGTCTGTGTGGCAGCGAATGCAGTTCCAAGGGACAGTGAAAACCAGCTAGAGCTTTCAGTGCTGGCAGCTTTCCTGTGGGCGCAATCTCTGGACGTTTCCAATTTGGCAGCCGGGCTCTGCCAGAGAGAGATACAGAGTGTTGCCCCATTACCAAGTTAAGCTTTAGCAGAGCGCGAATGTCTGTGTGGCAGCGAATGCAGTTCCAAGGGACAGTGAAAACCAGGTAGAGCTTTCAGTGCTGGCAGCTTTCCTGTGGGCGCAATGTCTGGACGTTTCCAATTTGGCAGCCGGGCTCTGCCAGAGAGAGATACAGAGTGTTGCCCCATTACGAAGCAATGCTTTAGCAGAGCGCGAATGTCTGTGTGGCAGCGAATGCAGTTCCAAGGGACAGTGAAAACCAGGTAGAGCTTTCAGTGCTGGCAGCTTTCCTGTGGGCGCAATCTCTGGACGTTTCCAATTTGGCAGCCGGGCTCTGCCAGAGAGAGATACAGAGTGTTGCCCCATTACGAAGCAATGCTTTAGCAGAGCGCGAATGTCTGTGTGGCAGCGAATGCAGTTCCAAGGGACAGTGAAAACCAGCTAGAGCTTTCAGTGCTGGCAGCTTTCCTGTGGGCGCAATGTCTGGACGTTTCCAATTTGGTAGCCGGGCTCTGCCAGAGAGAGATACAGAGTGTTGCCCCATTACGAAGCAATGCTTTAGCAGAGCGCGAATGTCTGTGTGGCAGCGAATGCAGTTCCAAGGGACAGTGAAAACCAGCTAGAGCTTTCAGTGCTGGCAGCTTTCCTGTGGGCGCAATCTCTGGACGTTTCCAATTTGGCAGCCGGGCTCTGCCAGAGAGAGATACAGAGTGTTGCCCCATTAGGAAGCAATGCTTTAGCAGAGCGCGAATGTCTGTGTGGCAGCGAATGCAGTTCCAAGGGACAGTGAAAACCAGCTAGAGCTTTCAGTGCTGGCAGCTTTCCTGTGGGCGCAATGTCTGGACGTTTCCAATTTGGCAGCCGGGCTCTGCCAGAGAGAGATACAGAGTGTTGCCCCATTAGGAAGCAATGCTTTAGCAGAGCGCGAATGTCTGTGTGGCAGCGAATGCAGTTCCAAGGGACAGTGAAAACCAGCTAGAGCTTTCAGTGCTGGCAGCTTTCCTGTGGGCGCAATGTCTGGACGTTTCCAATTTGGCAGCCGGGCTCTGCCAGAGAGAGATACAGAATGTTGCCCCATTACGAAGCAATGCTTTAGCAGAGCGCGAATGTCTGTGTGGCAGCGAATGCAGTTCCAAGGGACAGTGAAAACCAGCTAGAGCTTTCAGTGCTGGCAGCTTTCCTGTGGGCGCAATGTCTGCACGTTTCCAATTTGGCAGCCGGGCTCTGCCAGAGAGAGATACAGAGTGTTGCCCCATTACCAAGTTAAGCTTTAGCAGAGCGCGAATGTCTGTGTGGCAGCGAATGCAGTTCCAAGGGACAGTGAAAACCAGCTAGAGCTTTCAGTGCTGGCAGCTTTCCTGTGGGCGCAATGTCTGGACGTTTCCAATTTGGCAGCCGGGCTCTGCCAGAGAGAGATACAGAGTGTTGCCCCATTAGGAAGCAATGCTTTAGCAGAGCGCGAATGTCTGTGTGGCAGCGAATGCAGTTCCAAGGGACAGTGAAAACCAGGTAGAGCTTTCAGTGCTGGCAGCTTTCCTGTGGGCGCAATCTCTGGACGTTTCCAATTTGGCAGCCGGGCTCTGCCAGAGAGAGATACAGAGTGTTGCCCCATTAGGAAGCAATGCTTTAGCAGAGCGCGAATGTCTGTGTGGCAGCGAATGCAGTTCCAAGGGACAGTGAAAACCAGCTAGAGCTTTCAGTGCTGGCAGCTTTCCTGTGGGCGCAATGTCTGGACGTTTCCAATTTGGCAGCCGGGCTCTGCCAGAGAGAGATACAGAGTGTTGCCCCATTAGGAAGCAATGCTTTAGCAGAGCGCGAATGTCTGTGTGGCAGCGAATGCAGTTCCAAGGGACAGTGAAAACCAGCTAGAGCTTTCAGTGCTGGCAGCTTTCCTGTGGGCGCAATGTCTGGACGTTTCCAATTTGGCAGCCGGGCTCTGCCAGAGAGAGATACAGAACGTTGCCCCATTACGAAGCAATGCTTTAGCAGAGCGCGAATGTCTGTGTGGCAGCGAATGCAGTTCCAAGGGACAGTGAAAACCAGCTAGAGCTTTCAGTGCTGGCAGCTTTCCTGTGGGCGCAATGTCTGCACGTTTCCAATTTGGCAGCCGGGCTCTGCCAGAGAGAGATACAGAGTGTTGCCCCATTACCAAGTTAAGCTTTAGCAGAGCGCGAATGTCTGTGTGGCAGCGAATGCAGTTCCAAGGGACAGTGAAAACCAGCTAGAGCTTTCAGTGCTGGCAGCTTTCCTGTGGGCGCAATGTCTGGACGTTTCCAATTTGGCAGCCGGGCTCTGCCAGAGAGAGATACAGAGTGTTGCCCCATTAGGAAGCAATGCTTTAGCAGAGCGCGAATGTCTGTGTGGCAGCGAATGCAGTTCCAAGGGACAGTGAAAACCAGCTAGAGCTTTCAGTGCTGGCAGCTTTCCTGTGGGCGCAATCTCTGGACGTTTCCAATTTGGCAGCCGGGCTCTGCCAGAGAGAGATACAGAGTGTTGCCCCATTACGAAGCAATGCTTTAGCAGAGCGCGAATGTCTGTGTGGCAGCGAATGCAGTTCCAAGGGACAGTGAAAACCAGCTAGAGCTTTCAGTGCTGGCAGCTTTCCTGTGGGCGCAATGTCTGGACGTTTCCAATTTGGCAGCCGGGCTCTGCCAGAGAGAGATACAGAGTGTTGCCCCATTAGGAAGCAATGCTTTAGCAGAGCGCGAATGTCTGTGTGGCAGCGAATGCAGTTCCAAGGGACAGTGAAAACCAGCTAGAGCTTTCAGTGCTGGCAGCTTTCCTGTGGGCGCAATCTCTGGACGTTTCCAATTTGGCAGCCGGGCTCTGCCAGAGAGAGATACAGAGTGTTGCCCCATTACGAAGCAATGCTTTAGCAGAGCGCGAATGTCTGTGTGGCAGCGAATGCAGTTCCAAGGGACAGTGAAAACCAGCTAGAGCTTTCAGTGCTGGCAGCTTTCCTGTGGGCGCAATCTCTGGACGTTTCCAATTTGGCAGCCGGGCTCTGCCAGAGAGAGATACAGAGTGTTGCCCCATTACGAAGCAATGCTTTAGCAGAGCGCGAATGTCTGTGTGGCAGCGAATGCAGTTCCAAGGGACAGTGAAAACCAGCTAGAGCTTTCAGTGCTGGCAGCTTTCCTGTGGGCGCAATGTCTGGACGTTTCCAATTTGGCAGCCGGGCTCTGCCAGAGAGAGATACAGAGTGTTGCCCCATTAGGAAGCAATGCTTTAGCAGAGCGCGAATGTCTGTGTGGCAGCGAATGCAGTTCCAAGGGACAGTGAAAACCAGCTAGAGCTTTCAGTGCTGGCAGCTTTCCTGTGGGCGCAATCTCTGGACGTTTCCAATTTGGCAGCCGGGCTCTGCCAGAGAGAGATACAGAGTGTTGCCCCATTACGAAGCAATGCTTTAGCAGAGCGCGAATGTCTGTGTGGCAGCGAATGCAGTTCCAAGGGACAGTGAAAACCAGCTAGAGCTTTCAGTGCTGGCAGCTTTCCTGTGGGCGCAATCTCTGGACGTTTCCAATTTGGCAGCCGGGCTCTGCCAGAGAGAGATACAGAGTGTTGCCCCATTAGGAAGCAATGCTTTAGCAGAGCGCGAATGTCTGTGTGGCAGCGAATGCAGTTCCAAGGGACAGTGAAAACCAGCTAGAGCTTTCAGTGCTGGCAGCTTTCCTGTGGGCGCAATGTCTGGACGTTTCCAATTTGGCAGCCGGGCTCTGCCAGAGAGAGATACAGAGTGTTGCCCCATTAGGAAGCAATGCTTTAGCAGAGCGCGAATGTCTGTGTGGCAGCGAATGCAGTTCCAAGGGACAGTGAAAACCAGCTAGAGCTTTCAGTGCTGGCAGCTTTCCTGTGGGCGCAATGTCTGGACGTTTCCAATTTGGCAGCCGGGCTCTGCCAGAGAGAGATACAGAACGTTGCCCCATTACGAAGCAATGCTTTAGCAGAGCGCGAATGTCTGTGTGGCAGCGAATGCAGTTCCAAGGGACAGTGAAAACCAGCTAGAGCTTTCAGTGCTGGCAGCTTTCCTGTGGGCGCAATGTCTGCACGTTTCCAATTCGGCAGCCGGGCTCTGCCAGAGAGAGATACAGAGTGTTGCCCCATTACCAAGTTAAGCTTTAGCAGAGCGCGAATGTCTGTGTGGCAGCGAATGCAGTTCCAAGGGACAGTGAAAACCAGGTAGAGCTTTCAGTGCTGGCAGCTTTCCTGTGGGCGCAATGTCTGGACGTTTCCAATTTGGCAGCCGGGCTCTGCCAGAGAGAGATACAGAGTGTTGCCCCATTAGGAAGCAATGCTTTAGCAGAGCGCGAATGTCTGTGTGGCAGCGAATGCAGTTCCAAGGGACAGTGAAAACCAGGTAGAGCTTTCAGTGCTGGCAGCTTTCCTGTGGGCGCAATGTCTGGACGTTTCCAATTTGGCAGCCGGGCTCTGCCAGAGAGAGATACAGAGTGTTGCCCCATTACGAAGCAATGCTTTAGCAGAGCGCGAATGTCTGTGTGGCAGCGAATGCAGTTCCAAGGGACAGTGAAAACCAGCTAGAGCTTTCAGTGCTGGCAGCTTTCCTGTGGGCGCAATGTCTGGACGTTTCCAATTTGGCAGCCGGGCTCTGCCAGAGAGAGATACAGAGTGTTGCCCCATTACGAAGCAATGCTTTAGCAGAGCGCGAATGTCTGTGTGGCAGCGAATGCAGTTCCAAGGGACAGTGAAAACCAGGTAGAGCTTTCAGTGCTGGCAGCTTTCCTGTGGGCGCAATCTCTGGACGTTTCCAATTTGGCAGCCGGGCTCTGCCAGAGAGAGATACAGAGTGTTGCCCCATTACGAAGCAATGCTTTAGCAGAGCGCGAATGTCTGTGTGGCAGCGAATGCAGTTCCAAGGGACAGTGAAAACCAGCTAGAGCTTTCAGTGCTGGCAGCTTTCCTGTGGGCGCAATGTCTGGACGTTTCCAATTTGGCAGCCGGGCTCTGCCAGAGAGAGATACAGAGTGTTGCCCCATTACGAAGCAATGCTTTAGCAGAGCGCGAATGTCTGTGTGGCAGCGAATGCAGTTCCAAGGGACAGTGAAAACCAGCTAGAGCTTTCAGTGCTGGCAGCTTTCCTGTGGGCGCAATCTCTGGACGTTTCCAATTTGGCAGCCGGGCTCTGCCAGAGAGAGATACAGAGTGTTGCCCCATTAGGAAGCAATGCTTTAGCAGAGCGCGAATGTCTGTGTGGCAGCGAATGCAGTTCCAAGGGACAGTGAAAACCAGCTACAGCTTTCAGTGCTGGCAGCTTTCCTGTGGGCGCAATGTCTGGACGTTTCCAATTTGGCAGCCGGGCTCTGCCAGAGAGAGATACAGAGTGTTGCCCCATTAGGAAGCAATGCTTTAGCAGAGCGCGAATGTCTGTGTGGCAGCGAATGCAGTTCCAAGGGACAGTGAAAACCAGCTAGAGCTTTCAGTGCTGGCAGCTTTCCTGTGGGCGCAATCTCTGGACGTTTCCAATTTGGCAGCCGGGCTCTGCCAGAGAGAGATACAGAGTGTTGCCCCATTACGAAGCAATGCTTTAGCAGAGCGCGAATGTCTGTGTGGCAGCGAATGCAGTTCCAAGGGACAGTGAAAACCAGCTAGAGCTTTCAGTGCTGGCAGCTTTCCTGTGGGCGCAATCTCTGGACGTTTCCAATTTGGCAGCCGGGCTCTGCCAGAGAGAGATACAGAGTGTTGCCCCATTAGGAAGCAATGCTTTAGCAGAGCGCGAATGTCTGTGTGGCAGCGAATGCAGTTCCAAGGGACAGTGAAAACCAGCTAGAGCTTTCAGTGCTGGCAGCTTTCCTGTGGGCGCAATGTCTGGACGTTTCCAATTTGGCAGCCGGGCTCTGCCAGAGAGAGATACAGAGTGTTGCCCCATTAGGAAGCAATGCTTTAGCAGAGCGCGAATGTCTGTGTGGCAGCGAATGCAGTTCCAAGGGACAGTGAAAACCAGCTAGAGCTTTCAGTGCTGGCAGCTTTCCTGTGGGCGCAATGTCTGGACGTTTCCAATTTGGCAGCCGGGCTCTGCCAGAGAGAGATACAGAACGTTGCCCCATTACGAAGCAATGCTTTAGCAGAGCGCGAATGTCTGTGTGGCAGCGAATGCAGTTCCAAGGGACAGTGAAAACCAGCTAGAGCTTTCAGTGCTGGCAGCTTTCCTGTGGGCGCAATGTCTGCACGTTTCCAATTCGGCAGCCGGGCTCTGCCAGAGAGAGATACAGAGTGTTGCCCCATTACGAAGCAATGCTTTAGCAGAGCGCGAATGTCTGTGTGGCAGCGAATGCAGTTCCAAGGGACAGTGAAAACCAGGTAGAGCTTTCAGTGCTGGCAGCTTTCCTGTGGGCGCAATGTCTGGACGTTTCCAATTTGGCAGCCGGGCTCTGCCAGAGAGAGATACAGAGTGTTGCCCCATTAGGAAGCAATGCTTTAGCAGAGCGCGAATGTCTGTGTGGCAGCGAATGCAGTTCCAAGGGACAGTGAAAACCAGGTAGAGCTTTCAGTGCTGGCAGCTTTCCTGTGGGCGCAATGTCTGGACGTTTCCAATTTGGCAGCCGGGCTCTGCCAGAGAGAGATACAGAGTGTTGCCCCATTACGAAGCAATGCTTTAGCAGAGCGCGAATGTCTGTGTGGCAGCGAATGCAGTTCCAAGGGACAGTGAAAACCAGCTAGAGCTTTCAGTGCTGGCAGCTTTCCTGTGGGCGCAATGTCTGGACGTTTCCAATTTGGCAGCCGGGCTCTGCCAGAGAGAGATACAGAGTGTTGCCCCATTACGAAGCAATGCTTTAGCAGAGCGCGAATGTCTGTGTGGCAGCGAATGCAGTTCCAAGGGACAGTGAAAACCAGGTAGAGCTTTCAGTGCTGGCAGCTTTCCTGTGGGCGCAATGTCTGGACGTTTCCAATTTGGCAGCCGGGCTCTGCCAGAGAGAGATACAGAGTGTTGCCCCATTACGAAGCAATGCTTTAGCAGAGCGCGAATGTCTGTGTGGCAGCGAATGCAGTTCCAAGGGACAGTGAAAACCAGCTAGAGCTTTCAGTGCTGGCAGCTTTCCTGTGGGCGCAATGTCTGGACGTTTCCAATTTGGTAGCCGGGCTCTGCCAGAGAGAGATACAGAGTGTTGCCCCATTACGAAGCAATGCTTTAGCAGAGCGCGAATGTCTGTGTGGCAGCGAATGCAGTTCCAAGGGACAGTGAAAACCAGCTAGAGCTTTCAGTGCTGGCAGCTTTCCTGTGGGCGCAATCTCTGGACGTTTCCAATTTGGCAGCCGGGCTCTGCCAGAGAGAGATACAGAGTGTTGCCCCATTAGGAAGCAATGCTTTAGCAGAGCGCGAATGTCTGTGTGGCAGCGAATGCAGTTCCAAGGGACAGTGAAAACCAGCTACAGCTTTCAGTGCTGGCAGCTTTCCTGTGGGCGCAATGTCTGGACGTTTCCAATTTGGCAGCCGGGCTCTGCCAGAGAGAGATACAGAGTGTTGCCCCATTAGGAAGCAATGCTTTAGCAGAGCGCGAATGTCTGTGTGGCAGCGAATGCAGTTCCAAGGGACAGTGAAAACCAGGTAGAGCTTTCAGTGCTGGCAGCTTTCCTGTGGGCGCAATGTCTGGACGTTTCCAATTTGGCAGCCGGGCTCTGCCAGAGAGAGATACAGAATGTTGCCCCATTACGAAGCAATGCTTTAGCAGAGCGCGAATGTCTGTGTGGCAGCGAATGCAGTTCCAAGGGACAGTGAAAACCAGCTAGAGCTTTCAGTGCTGGCAGCTTTCCTGTGGGCGCAATGTCTGCACGTTTCCAATTTGGCAGCCGGGCTCTGCCAGAGAGAGATACAGAGTGTTGCCCCATTACCAAGTTAAGCTTTAGCAGAGCGCGAATGTCTGTGTGGCAGCGAATGCAGTTCCAAGGGACAGTGAAAACCAGCTAGAGCTTTCAGTGCTGGCAGCTTTCCTGTGGGCGCAATGTCTGGACGTTTCCAATTTGGCAGCCGGGCTCTGCCAGAGAGAGATACAGAGTGTTGCCCCATTAGGAAGCAATGCTTTAGCAGAGCGCGAATGTCTGTGTGGCAGCGAATGCAGTTCCAAGGGACAGTGAAAACCAGGTAGAGCTTTCAGTGCTGGCAGCTTTCCTGTGGGCGCAATCTCTGGACGTTTCCAATTTGGCAGCCGGGCTCTGCCAGAGAGAGATACAGAGTGTTGCCCCATTAGGAAGCAATGCTTTAGCAGAGCGCGAATGTCTGTGTGGCAGCGAATGCAGTTCCAAGGGACAGTGAAAACCAGCTAGAGCTTTCAGTGCTGGCAGCTTTCCTGTGGGCGCAATGTCTGGACGTTTCCAATTTGGCAGCCGGGCTCTGCCAGAGAGAGATACAGAGTGTTGCCCCATTAGGAAGCAATGCTTTAGCAGAGCGCGAATGTCTGTGTGGCAGCGAATGCAGTTCCAAGGGACAGTGAAAACCAGGTAGAGCTTTCAGTGCTGGCAGCTTTCCTGTGGGCGCAATGTCTGGACGTTTCCAATTTGGCAGCCGGGCTCTGCCAGAGAGAGATACAGAACGTTGCCCCATTACGAAGCAATGCTTTAGCAGAGCGCGAATGTCTGTGTGGCAGCGAATGCAGTTCCAAGGGACAGTGAAAACCAGCTAGAGCTTTCAGTGCTGGCAGCTTTCCTGTGGGCGCAATGTCTGCACGTTTCCAATTTGGCAGCCGGGCTCTGCCAGAGAGAGATACAGAGTGTTGCCCCATTACCAAGTTAAGCTTTAGCAGAGCGCGAATGTCTGTGTGGCAGCGAATGCAGTTCCAAGGGACAGTGAAAACCAGCTAGAGCTTTCAGTGCTGGCAGCTTTCCTGTGGGCGCAATGTCTGGACGTTTCCAATTTGGCAGCCGGGCTCTGCCAGAGAGAGATACAGAGTGTTGCCCCATTAGGAAGCAATGCTTTAGCAGAGCGCGAATGTCTGTGTGGCAGCGAATGCAGTTCCAAGGGACAGTGAAAACCAGCTAGAGCTTTCAGTGCTGGCAGCTTTCCTGTGGGCGCAATGTCTGGACGTTTCCAATTTGGCAGCCGGGCTCTGCCAGAGAGAGATACAGAGTGTTGCCCCATTACGAAGCAATGCTTTAGCAGAGCGCGAATGTCTGTGTGGCAGCGAATGCAGTTCCAAGGGACAGTGAAAACCAGCTAGAGCTTTCAGTGCTGGCAGCTTTCCTGTGGGCGCAATGTCTGGACGTTTCCAATTTGGCAGCCGGGCTCTGCCAGAGAGAGATACAGAGTGTTGCCCCATTAGGAAGCAATGCTTTAGCAGAGCGCGAATGTCTGTGTGGCAGCGAATGCAGTTCCAAGGGACAGTGAAAACCAGCTAGAGCTTTCAGTGCTGGCAGCTTTCCTGTGGGCGCAATGTCTGGACGTTTCCAATTTGGCAGCCGGGCTCTGCCAGAGAGAGATACAGAGTGTTGCCCCATTACGAAGCAATGCTTTAGCAGAGCGCGAATGTCTGTGTGGCAGCGAATGCAGTTCCAAGGGACAGTGAAAACCAGCTAGAGCTTTCAGTGCTGGCAGCTTTCCTGTGGGCGCAATCTCTGGACGTTTCCAATTTGGCAGCCGGGCTCTGCCAGAGAGAGATACAGAGTGTTGCCCCATTAGGAAGCAATGCTTTAGCAGAGCGCGAATGTCTGTGTGGCAGCGAATGCAGTTCCAAGGGACAGTGAAAACCAGCTAGAGCTTTCAGTGCTGGCAGCTTTCCTGTGGGCGCAATGTCTGGACGTTTCCAATTTGGCAGCCGGGCTCTGCCAGAGAGAGATACAGAGTGTTGCCCCATTAGGAAGCAATGCTTTAGCAGAGCGCGAATGTCTGTGTGGCAGCGAATGCAGTTCCAAGGGACAGTGAAAACCAGCTAGAGCTTTCAGTGCTGGCAGCTTTCCTGTGGGCGCAATCTCTGGACGTTTCCAATTTGGCAGCCGGGCTCTGCCAGAGAGAGATACAGAGTGTTGCCCCATTAGGAAGCAATGCTTTAGCAGAGCGCGAATGTCTGTGTGGCAGCGAATGCAGTTCCAAGGGACAGTGAAAACCAGCTAGAGCTTTCAGTGCTGGCAGCTTTCCTGTGGGCGCAATCTCTGGACGTTTCCAATTTGGCAGCCGGGCTCTGCCAGAGAGAGATACAGAGTGTTGCCCCATTAGGAAGCAATGCTTTAGCAGAGCGCGAATGTCTGTGTGGCAGCGAATGCAGTTCCAAGGGACAGTGAAAACCAGCTAGAGCTTTCAGTGCTGGCAGCTTTCCTGTGGGCGCAATGTCTGGACGTTTCCAATTTGGCAGCCGGGCTCTGCCAGAGAGAGATACAGAGTGTTGCCCCATTAGGAAGCAATGCTTTAGCAGAGCGCGAATGTCTGTGTGGCAGCGAATGCAGTTCCAAGGGACAGTGAAAACCAGCTAGAGCTTTCAGTGCTGGCAGCTTTCCTGTGGGCGCAATGTCTGGACGTTTCCAATTTGGCAGCCGGGCTCTGCCAGAGAGAGATACAGAACGTTGCCCCATTACGAAGCAATGCTTTAGCAGAGCGCGAATGTCTGTGTGGCAGCGAATGCAGTTCCAAGGGACAGTGAAAACCAGCTAGAGCTTTCAGTGCTGGCAGCTTTCCTGTGGGCGCAATGTCTGCACGTTTCCAATTCGGCAGCCGGGCTCTGCCAGAGAGAGATACAGAGTGTTGCCCCATTACCAAGTTAAGCTTTAGCAGAGCGCGAATGTCTGTGTGGCAGCGAATGCAGTTCCAAGGGACAGTGAAAACCAGGTAGAGCTTTCAGTGCTGGCAGCTTTCCTGTGGGCGCAATGTCTGGACGTTTCCAATTTGGCAGCCGGGCTCTGCCAGAGAGAGATACAGAGTGTTGCCCCATTAGGAAGCAATGCTTTAGCAGAGCGCGAATGTCTGTGTGGCAGCGAATGCAGTTCCAAGGGACAGTGAAAACCAGGTAGAGCTTTCAGTGCTGGCAGCTTTCCTGTGGGCGCAATGTCTGGACGTTTCCAATTTGGCAGCCGGGCTCTGCCAGAGAGAGATACAGAGTGTTGCCCCATTACGAAGCAATGCTTTAGCAGAGCGCGAATGTCTGTGTGGCAGCGAATGCAGTTCCAAGGGACAGTGAAAACCAGCTAGAGCTTTCAGTGCTGGCAGCTTTCCTGTGGGCGCAATGTCTGGACGTTTCCAATTTGGTAGCCGGGCTCTGCCAGAGAGAGATACAGAGTGTTGCCCCATTACGAAGCAATGCTTTAGCAGAGCGCGAATGTCTGTGTGGCAGCGAATGCAGTTCCAAGGGACAGTGAAAACCAGCTAGAGCTTTCAGTGCTGGCAGCTTTCCTGTGGGCGCAATCTCTGGACGTTTCCAATTTGGCAGCCGGGCTCTGCCAGAGAGAGATACAGAGTGTTGCCCCATTAGGAAGCAATGCTTTAGCAGAGCGCGAATGTCTGTGTGGCAGCGAATGCAGTTCCAAGGGACAGTGAAAACCAGCTAGAGCTTTCAGTGCTGGCAGCTTTCCTGTGGGCGCAATGTCTGGACGTTTCCAATTTGGCAGCCGGGCTCTGCCAGAGAGAGATACAGAGTGTTGCCCCATTAGGAAGCAATGCTTTAGCAGAGCGCGAATGTCTGTGTGGCAGCGAATGCAGTTCCAAGGGACAGTGAAAACCAGCTAGAGCTTTCAGTGCTGGCAGCTTTCCTGTGGGCGCAATGTCTGGACGTTTCCAATTTGGCAGCCGGGCTCTGCCAGAGAGAGATACAGAACGTTGCCCCATTACGAAGCAATGCTTTAGCAGAGCGCGAATGTCTGTGTGGCAGCGAATGCAGTTCCAAGGGACAGTGAAAACCAGCTAGAGCTTTCAGTGCTGGCAGCTTTCCTGTGGGCGCAATGTCTGCACGTTTCCAATTTGGCAGCCGGGCTCTGCCAGAGAGAGATACAGAGTGTTGCCCCATTACCAAGTTAAGCTTTAGCAGAGCGCGAATGTCTGTGTGGCAGCGAATGCAGTTCCAAGGGACAGTGAAAACCAGGTAGAGCTTTCAGTGCTGGCAGCTTTCCTGTGGGCGCAATGTCTGGACGTTTCCAATTTGGCAGCCGGGCTCTGCCAGAGAGAGATACAGAGTGTTGCCCCATTAGGAAGCAATGCTTTAGCAGAGCGCGAATGTCTGTGTGGCAGCGAATGCAGTTCCAAGGGACAGTGAAAACCAGGTAGAGCTTTCAGTGCTGGCAGCTTTCCTGTGGGCGCAATGTCTGGACGTTTCCAATTTGGCAGCCGGGCTCTGCCAGAGAGAGATACAGAGTGTTGCCCCATTACGAAGCAATGCTTTAGCAGAGCGCGAATGTCTGTGTGGCAGCGAATGCAGTTCCAAGGGACAGTGAAAACCAGCTAGAGCTTTCAGTGCTGGCAGCTTTCCTGTGGGCGCAATGTCTGGACGTTTCCAATTTGGTAGCCGGGCTCTGCCAGAGAGAGATACAGAGTGTTGCCCCATTACGAAGCAATGCTTTAGCAGAGCGCGAATGTCTGTGTGGCAGCGAATGCAGTTCCAAGGGACAGTGAAAACCAGCTAGAGCTTTCAGTGCTGGCAGCTTTCCTGAAGGCGCAATCTCTGGACGTTTCCAATTTGGCAGCCGGGCTCTGCCAGAGAGAGATACAGAGTGTTGCCCCATTAGGAAGCAATGCTTTAGAAGAGCGCGAATGTCTGTGTGGCAGCGAATGCAGTTCCAAGGGACAGTGAAAACCAGCTAGAGCTTTCAGTGCTGGCAGCTTTCCTGTGGGCGCAATCTCTGGACGTTTCCAATTTGGCAGCCGGGCTCTGCCAGAGAGAGATACAGAGTGTTGCCCCATTAGGAAGCAATGCTTTAGCAGAGCGCGAATGTCTGTGTGGCAGCGAATGCAGTTCCAAGGGACAGTGAAAACCAGCTAGAGCTTTCAGTGCTGGCAGCTTTCCTGTGGGCGCAATGTCTGGACGTTTCCAATTTGGCAGCCGGGCTCTGCCAGAGAGAGATACAGAGTGTTGCCCCATTACGAAGCAATGCTTTAGCAGAGCGCGAATGTCTGTGTGGCAGCGAATGCAGTTCCAAGGGACAGTGAAAACCAGCTAGAGCTTTCAGTGCTGGCAGCTTTCCTGTGGGCGCAATGTCTGCACGTTTCCAATTTGGCAGCCGGGCTCTGCCAGAGAGAGATACAGAGTGTTGCCCCATTACCAAGTTAAGCTTTAGCAGAGCGCGAATGTCTGTGTGGCAGCGAATGCAGTTCCAAGGGACAGTGAAAACCAGGTAGAGCTTTCAGTGCTGGCAGCTTTCCTGTGGGCGCAATGTCTGGACGTTTCCAATTTGGCAGCCGGGCTCTGCCAGAGAGAGATACAGAGTGTTGCCCCATTAGGAAGCAATGCTTTAGCAGAGCGCGAATGTCTGTGTGGCAGCGAATGCAGTTCCAAGGGACAGTGAAAACCAGCTAGAGCTTTCAGTGCTGGCAGCTTTCCTGTGGGCGCAATGTCTGGACGTTTCCAATTTGGCAGCCGGGCTCTGCCAGAGAGAGATACAGAGTGTTGCCCCATTACGAAGCAATGCTTTAGCAGAGCGCGAATGTCTGTGTGGCAGCGAATGCAGTTCCAAGGGACAGTGAAAACCAGCTAGAGCTTTCAGTGCTGGCAGCTTTCCTGTGGGCGCAATGTCTGGACGTTTCCAATTTGGCAGCCGGGCTCTGCCAGAGAGAGATACAGAGTGTTGCCCCATTACGAAGCAATGCTTTAGCAGAGCGCGAATGTCTGTGTGGCAGCGAATGCAGTTCCAAGGGACAGTGAAAACCAGCTAGAGCTTTCAGTGCTGGCAGCTTTCCTGTGGGCGCAATCTCTGGACGTTTCCAATTTGGCAGCCGGGCTCTGCCAGAGAGAGATACAGAGTGTTGCCCCATTAGGAAGCAATGCTTTAGCAGAGCGCGAATGTCTGTGTGGCAGCGAATGCAGTTCCAAGGGACAGTGAAAACCAGCTAGAGCTTTCAGTGCTGGCAGCTTTCCTGTGGGCGCAATGTCTGGACGTTTCCAATTTGGCAGCCGGGCTCTGCCAGAGAGAGATACAGAGTGTTGCCCCATTACGAAGCAATGCTTTAGCAGAGCGCGAATGTCTGTGTGGCAGCGAATGCAGTTCCAAGGTACAGTGAAAACCAGCTAGAGCTTTCAGTGCTGGCAGCTTTCCTGTGGGCGCAATGTCTGGACGTTTCCAATTTGGCAGCCGGGCTCTGCCAGAGAGAGATACAGAGTGTTGCCCCATTACGAAGCAATGCTTTAGCAGAGCGCGAATGTCTGTGTGGCAGCGAATGCAGTTCCAAGGGACAGTGAAAACCAGCTAGAGCTTTCAGTGCTGGCAGCTTTCCTGTGGGCGCAATCTCTGGACGTTTCCAATTTGGCAGCCGGGCTCTGCCAGAGAGAGATACAGAGTGTTGCCCCATTAGGAAGCAATGCTTTAGCAGAGCGCGAATGTCTGTGTGGCAGCGAATGCAGTTCCAAGGGACAGTGAAAACCAGCTAGAGCTTTCAGTGCTGGCAGCTTTCCTGTGGGCGCAATGTCTGGACGTTTCCAATTTGGCAGCCGGGCTCTGCCAGAGAGAGATACAGAGTGTTGCCCCATTAGGAAGCAATGCTTTAGCAGAGCGCGAATGTCTGTGTGGCAGCGAATGCAGTTCCAAGGGACAGTGAAAACCAGCTAGAGCTTTCAGTGCTGGCAGCTTTCCTGTGGGCGCAATGTCTGGACGTTTCCAATTTGGCAGCCGGGCTCTGCCAGAGAGAGATACAGAGTGTTGCCCCATTACGAAGCAATGCTTTAGCAGAGCGCGAATGTCTGTGTGGCAGCGAATGCAGTTCCAAGGGACAGTGAAAACCAGCTAGAGCTTTCAGTGCTGGCAGCTTTCCTGTGGGCGCAATGTCTGCACGTTTCCAATTTGGCAGCCGGGCTCTGCCAGAGAGAGATACAGAGTGTTGCCCCATTACCAAGTTAAGCTTTAGCAGAGCGCGAATGTCTGTGTGGCAGCGAATGCAGTTCCAAGGGACAGTGAAAACCAGGTAGAGCTTTCAGTGCTGGCAGCTTTCCTGTGGGCGCAATGTCTGGACGTTTCCAATTTGGCAGCCGGGCTCTGCCAGAGAGAGATACAGAGTGTTGCCCCATTAGGAAGCAATGCTTTAGCAGAGCGCGAATGTCTGTGTGGCAGCGAATGCAGTTCCAAGGGACAGTGAAAACCAGGTAGAGCTTTCAGTGCTGGCAGCTTTCCTGTGGGCGCAATGTCTGGACGTTTCCAATTTGGCAGCCGGGCTCTGCCAGAGAGAGATACAGAGTGTTGCCCCATTACGAAGCAATGCTTTAGCAGAGCGCGAATGTCTGTGTGGCAGCGAATGCAGTTCCAAGGGACAGTGAAAACCAGCTAGAGCTTTCAGTGCTGGCAGCTTTCCTGTGGGCGCAATGTCTGGACGTTTCCAATTTGGCAGCCGGGCTCTGCCAGAGAGAGATACAGAGTGTTGCCCCATTACGAAGCAATGCTTTAGCAGAGCGCGAATGTCTGTGTGGCAGCGAATGCAGTTCCAAGGGACAGTGAAAACCAGCTAGAGCTTTCAGTGCTGGCAGCTTTCCTGTGGGCGCAATCTCTGGACGTTTCCAATTTGGCAGCCGGGCTCTGCCAGAGAGAGATACAGAGTGTTGCCCCATTAGGAAGCAATGCTTTAGCAGAGCGCGAATGTCTGTGTGGCAGCGAATGCAGTTCCAAGGGACAGTGAAAACCAGCTAGAGCTTTCAGTGCTGGCAGCTTTCCTGTGGGCGCAATGTCTGGACGTTTCCAATTTGGCAGCCGGGCTCTGCCAGAGAGAGATACAGAACGTTGCCCCATTACGAAGCAATGCTTTAGCAGAGCGCGAATGTCTGTGTGGCAGCGAATGCAGTTCCAAGGGACAGTGAAAACCAGCTAGAGCTTTCAGTGCTGGCAGCTTTCCTGTGGGCGCAATGTCTGCACGTTTCCAATTCGGCAGCCGGGCTCTGCCAGAGAGAGATACAGAGTGTTGCCCCATTACCAAGTTAAGCTTTAGCAGAGCGCGAATGTCTGTGTGGCAGCGAATGCAGTTCCAAGGGACAGTGAAAACCAGGTAGAGCTTTCAGTGCTGGCAGCTTTCCTGTGGGCGCAATGTCTGGACGTTTCCAATTTGGCAGCCGGGCTCTGCCAGAGAGAGATACAGAGTGTTGCCCCATTAGGAAGCAATGCTTTAGCAGAGCGCGAATGTCTGTGTGGCAGCGAATGCAGTTCCAAGGGACAGTGAAAACCAGGTAGAGCTTTCAGTGCTGGCAGCTTTCCTGTGGGCGCAATGTCTGGACGTTTCCAATTTGGCAGCCGGGCTCTGCCAGAGAGAGATACAGAGTGTTGCCCCATTACGAAGCAATGCTTTAGCAGAGCGCGAATGTCTGTGTGGCAGCGAATGCAGTTCCAAGGGACAGTGAAAACCAGCTAGAGCTTTCAGTGCTGGCAGCTTTCCTGTGGGCGCAATGTCTGGACGTTTCCAATTTGGTAGCCGGGCTCTGCCAGAGAGAGATACAGAGTGTTGCCCCATTACGAAGCAATGCTTTAGCAGAGCGCGAATGTCTGTGTGGCAGCGAATGCAGTTCCAAGGGACAGTGAAAACCAGCTAGAGCTTTCAGTGCTGGCAGCTTTCCTGTGGGCGCAATGTCTGGACGTTTCCAATTTGGCAGCCGGGCTCTGCCAGAGAGAGATACAGAGTGTTGCCCCATTAGGAAGCAATGCTTTAGCAGAGCGCGAATGTCTGTGTGGCAGCGAATGCAGTTCCAAGGGACAGTGAAAACCAGCTAGAGCTTTCAGTGCTGGCAGCTTTCCTGTGGGCGCAATGTCTGGACGTTTCCAATTTGGCAGCCGGGCTCTGCCAGAGAGAGATACAGAACGTTGCCCCATTACGAAGCAATGCTTTAGCAGAGCGCGAATGTCTGTGTGGCAGCGAATGCAGTTCCAAGGGACAGTGAAAACCAGCTAGAGCTTTCAGTGCTGGCAGCTTTCCTGTGGGCGCAATGTCTGCACGTTTCCAATTTGGCAGCCGGGCTCTGCCAGAGAGAGATACAGAGTGTTGCCCCATTACCAAGTTAAGCTTTAGCAGAGCGCGAATGTCTGTGTGGCAGCGAATGCAGTTCCAAGGGACAGTGAAAACCAGGTAGAGCTTTCAGTGCTGGCAGCTTTCCTGTGGGCGCAATGTCTGGACGTTTCCAATTTGGCAGCCGGGCTCTGCCAGAGAGAGATACAGAGTGTTGCCCCATTAGGAAGCAATGCTTTAGCAGAGCGCGAATGTCTGTGTGGCAGCGAATGCAGTTCCAAGGGACAGTGAAAACCAGGTAGAGCTTTCAGTGCTGGCAGCTTTCCTGTGGGCGCAATGTCTGGACGTTTCCAATTTGGTAGCCGGGCTCTGCCAGAGAGAGATACAGAGTGTTGCCCCATTACGAAGCAATGCTTTAGCAGAGCGCGAATGTCTGTGTGGCAGCGAATGCAGTTCCAAGGGACAGTGAAAACCAGCTAGAGCTTTCAGTGCTGGCAGCTTTCCTGTGGGCGCAATCTCTGGACGTTTCCAATTTGGCAGCCGGGCTCTGCCAGAGAGAGATACAGAGTGTTGCCCCATTAGGAAGCAATGCTTTAGCAGAGCGCGAATGTCTGTGTGGCAGCGAATGCAGTTCCAAGGGACAGTGAAAACCAGCTAGAGCTTTCAGTGCTGGCAGCTTTCCTGTGGGCGCAATGTCTGGACGTTTCCAATTTGGCAGCCGGGCTCTGCCAGAGAGAGATACAGAGTGTTGCCCCATTACGAAGCAATGCTTTAGCAGAGCGCGAATGTCTGTGTGGCAGCGAATGCAGTTCCAAGGGACAGTGAAAACCAGCTAGAGCTTTCAGTGCTGGCAGCTTTCCTGTGGGCGCAATGTCTGGACGTTTCCAATTTGGCAGCCGGGCTCTGCCAGAGAGAGATACAGAGTGTTGCCCCATTAGGAAGCAATGCTTTAGCAGAGCGCGAATGTCTGTGTGGCAGCGAATGCAGTTCCAAGGGACAGTGAAAACCAGCTAGAGCTTTCAGTGCTGGCAGCTTTCCTGTGGGCGCAATGTCTGCACGTTTCCAATTTGGCAGCCGGGCTCTGCCAGAGAGAGATACAGAGTGTTGCCCCATTACCAAGTTAAGCTTTAGCAGAGCGCGAATGTCTGTGTGGCAGCGAATGCAGTTCCAAGGGACAGTGAAAACCAGGTAGAGCTTTCAGTGCTGGCAGCTTTCCTGTGGGCGCAATGTCTGGACGTTTCCAATTTGGCAGCCGGGCTCTGCCAGAGAGAGATACAGAGTGTTGCCCCATTAGGAAGCAATGCTTTAGCAGAGCGCGAATGTCTGTGTGGCAGCGAATGCAGTTCCAAGGGACAGTGAAAACCAGGTAGAGCTTTCAGTGCTGGCAGCTTTCCTGTGGGCGCAATGTCTGGACGTTTCCAATTTGGCAGCCGGGCTCTGCCAGAGAGAGATACAGAGTGTTGCCCCATTACGAAGCAATGCTTTAGCAGAGCGCGAATGTCTGTGTGGCAGCGAATGCAGTTCCAAGGGACAGTGAAAACCAGCTAGAGCTTTCAGTGCTGGCAGCTTTCCTGTGGGCGCAATCTCTGGACGTTTCCAATTTGGCAGCCGGGCTCTGCCAGAGAGAGATACAGAGTGTTGCCCCATTACGAAGCAATGCTTTAGCAGAGCGCGAATGTCTGTGTGGCAGCGAATGCAGTTCCAAGGGACAGTGAAAACCAGCTAGAGCTTTCAGTGCTGGCAGCTTTCCTGTGGGCGCAATGTCTGGACGTTTCCAATTTGGCAGCCGGGCTCTGCCAGAGAGAGATACAGAGTGTTGCCCCATTACGAAGCAATGCTTTAGCAGAGCGCGAATGTCTGTGTGGCAGCGAATGCAGTTCCAAGGGACAGTGAAAACCAGCTAGAGCTTTCAGTGCTGGCAGCTTTCCTGTGGGCGCAATCTCTGGACGTTTCCAATTTGGCAGCCGGGCTCTGCCAGAGAGAGATACAGAGTGTTGCCCCATTAGGAAGCAATGCTTTAGCAGAGCGCGAATGTCTGTGTGGCAGCGAATGCAGTTCCAAGGGACAGTGAAAACCAGCTAGAGCTTTCAGTGCTGGCAGCTTTCCTGTGGGCGCAATGTCTGGACGTTTCCAATTTGGCAGCCGGGCTCTGCCAGAGAGAGATACAGAGTGTTGCCCCATTACGAAGCAATGCTTTAGCAGAGCGCGAATGTCTGTGTGGCAGCGAATGCAGTTCCAAGGTACAGTGAAAACCAGCTAGAGCTTTCAGTGCTGGCAGCTTTCCTGTGGGCGCAATGTCTGGACGTTTCCAATTTGGCAGCCGGGCTCTGCCAGAGAGAGATACAGAGTGTTGCCCCATTACGAAGCAATGCTTTAGCAGAGCGCGAATGTCTGTGTGGCAGCGAATGCAGTTCCAAGGGACAGTGAAAACCAGCTAGAGCTTTCAGTGCTGGCAGCTTTCCTGTGGGCGCAATCTCTGGACGTTTCCAATTTGGCAGCCGGGCTCTGCCAGAGAGAGATACAGAGTGTTGCCCCATTAGGAAGCAATGCTTTAGCAGAGCGCGAATGTCTGTGTGGCAGCGAATGCAGTTCCAAGGGACAGTGAAAACCAGCTAGAGCTTTCAGTGCTGGCAGCTTTCCTGTGGGCGCAATCTCTGGACGTTTCCAATTTGGCAGCCGGGCTCTGCCAGAGAGAGATACAGAGTGTTGCCCCATTAGGAAGCAATGCTTTAGCAGAGCGCGAATGTCTGTGTGGCAGCGAATGCAGTTCCAAGGGACAGTGAAAACCAGCTAGAGCTTTCAGTGCTGGCAGCTTTCCTGTGGGCGCAATGTCTGGACGTTTCCAATTTGGCAGCCGGGCTCTGCCAGAGAGAGATACAGAGTGTTGCCCCATTACCAAGTTAAGCTTTAGCAGAGCGCGAATGTCTGTGTGGCAGCGAATGCAGTTCCAAGGGACAGTGAAAACCAGGTAGAGCTTTCAGTGCTGGCAGCTTTCCTGTGGGCGCAATGTCTGGACGTTTCCAATTTGGCAGCCGGGCTCTGCCAGAGAGAGATACAGAGTGTTGCCCCATTACGAAGCAATGCTTTAGCAGAGCGCGAATGTCTGTGTGGCAGCGAATGCAGTTCCAAGGGACAGTGAAAACCAGCTAGAGCTTTCAGTGCTGGCAGCTTTCCTGTGGGCGCAATGTCTGGACGTTTCCAATTTGGCAGCCGGGCTCTGCCAGAGAGAGATACAGAGTGTTGCCCCATTACGAAGCAATGCTTTAGCAGAGCGCGAATGTCTGTGTGGCAGCGAATGCAGTTCCAAGGGACAGTGAAAACCAGCTAGAGCTTTCAGTGCTGGCAGCTTTCCTGTGGGCGCAATCTCTGGACGTTTCCAATTTGGCAGCCGGGCTCTGCCAGAGAGAGATACAGAGTGTTGCCCCATTACGAAGCAATGCTTTAGCAGAGCGCGAATGTCTGTGTGGCAGCGAATGCAGTTCCAAGGGACAGTGAAAACCAGCTAGAGCTTTCAGTGCTGGCAGCTTTCCTGTGGGCGCAATCTCTGGACGTTTCCAATTTGGCAGCCGGGCTCTGCCAGAGAGAGATACAGAGTGTTGCCCCATTACGAAGCAATGCTTTAGCAGAGCGCGAATGTCTGTGTGGCAGCGAATGCAGTTCCAAGGGACAGTGAAAACCAGGTAGAGCTTTCAGTGCTGGCAGCTTTCCTGTGGGCGCAATCTCTGGACGTTTCCAATTTGGCAGCCGGGCTCTGCCAGAGAGAGATACAGAGTGTTGCCCCATTACGAAGCAATGCTTTAGCAGAGCGCGAATGTCTGTGTGGCAGCGAATGCAGTTCCAAGGGACAGTGAAAACCAGCTAGAGCTTTCAGTGCTGGCAGCTTTCCTGTGGGCGCAATCTCTGGACGTTTCCAATTTGGCAGCCGGGCTCTGCCAGAGAGAGATACAGAGTGTTGCCCCATTAGGAAGCAATGCTTTAGCAGAGCGCGAATGTCTGTGTGGCAGCGAATGCAGTTCCAAGGGACAGTGAAAACCAGGTAGAGCTTTCAGTGCTGGCAGCTTTCCTGTGGGCGCAATGTCTGGACGTTTCCAATTTGGCAGCCGGGCTCTGCCAGAGAGAGATACAGAGTGTTGCCCCATTAGGAAGCAATGCTTTAGCAGAGCGCGAATGTCTGTGTGGCAGCGAATGCAGTTCCAAGGGACAGTGAAAACCAGGTAGAGCTTTCAGTGCTGGCAGCTTTCCTGTGGGCGCAATGTCTGGACGTTTCCAATTTGGCAGCCGGGCTCTGCCAGAGAGAGATACAGAGTGTTGCCCCATTACGAAGCAATGCTTTAGCAGAGCGCGAATGTCTGTGTGGCAGCGAATGCAGTTCCAAGGGACAGTGAAAACAAGCTAGAGCTTTCAGTGCTGGCAGCTTTCCTGTGGGCGCAATCTCTGGACGTTTCCAATTTGGCAGCCGGGCTCTGCCAGAGAGAGATACAGAGTGTTGCCCCATTACGAAGCAATGCTTTAGCAGAGCGCGAATGTCTGTGTGGCAGCGAATGCAGTTCCAAGGGACAGTGAAAACCAGCTAGAGCTTTCAGTGCTGGCAGCTTTCCTGTGGGCGCAATGTCTGGACGTTTCCAATTTGGCAGCCGGGCTCTGCCAGAGAGAGATACAGAGTGTTGCCCCATTACGAAGCAATGCTTTAGCAGAGCGCGAATGTCTGTGTGGCAGCGAATGCAGTTCCAAGGGACAGTGAAAACCAGCTAGAGCTTTCAGTGCTGGCAGCTTTCCTGTGGGCGCAATCTCTGGACGTTTCCAATTTGGCAGCCGGGCTCTGCCAGAGAGAGATACAGAGTGTTGCCCCATTAGGAAGCAATGCTTTAGCAGAGCGCGAATGTCTGTGTGGCAGCGAATGCAGTTCCAAGGGACAGTGAAAACCAGCTAGAGCTTTCAGTGCTGGCAGCTTTCCTGTGGGCGCAATGTCTGGACGTTTCCAATTTGGCAGCCGGGCTCTGCCAGAGAGAGATACAGAGTGTTGCCCCATTACGAAGCAATGCTTTAGCAGAGCGCGAATGTCTGTGTGGCAGCGAATGCAGTTCCAAGGTACAGTGAAAACCAGCTAGAGCTTTCAGTGCTGGCAGCTTTCCTGTGGGCGCAATGTCTGGACGTTTCCAATTTGGCAGCCGGGCTCTGCCAGAGAGAGATACAGAGTGTTGCCCCATTACGAAGCAATGCTTTAGCAGAGCGCGAATGTCTGTGTGGCAGCGAATGCAGTTCCAAGGGACAGTGAAAACCAGCTAGAGCTTTCAGTGCTGGCAGCTTTCCTGTGGGCGCAATGTCTGGACGTTTCCAATTTGGCAGCCGGGCTCTGCCAGAGAGAGATACAGAGTGTTGCCCCATTAGGAAGCAATGCTTTAGCAGAGCGCGAATGTCTGTGTGGCAGCGAATGCAGTTCCAAGGGACAGTGAAAACCAGCTAGAGCTTTCAGTGCTGGCAGCTTTCCTGTGGGCGCAATCTCTGGACGTTTCCAATTTGGCAGCCGGGCTCTGCCAGAGAGAGATACAGAGTGTTGCCCCATTAGGAAGCAATGCTTTAGCAGAGCGCGAATGTCTGTGTGGCAGCGAATGCAGTTCCAAGGGACAGTGAAAACCAGCTAGAGCTTTCAGTGCTGGCAGCTTTCCTGTGGGCGCAATGTCTGGACGTTTCCAATTTGGCAGCCGGGCTCTGCCAGAGAGAGATACAGAGTGTTGCCCCATTACGAAGCAATGCTTTAGCAGAGCGCGAATGTCTGTGTGGCAGCGAATGCAGTTCCAAGGGACAGAGAAAACCAGCTAGAGCTTTCAGTGCTGGCAGCTTTCCTGTGGGCGCAATGTCTGCACGTTTCCAATTTGGCAGCCGGGCTCTGCCAGAGAGAGATACAGAGTGTTGCCCCATTACCAAGTTAAGCTTTAGCAGAGCGCGAATGTCTGTGTGGCAGCGAATGCAGTTCCAAGGGACAGTGAAAACCAGGTAGAGCTTTCAGTGCTGGCAGCTTTCCTGTGGGCGCAATGTCTGGACGTTTCCAATTTGGCAGCCGGGCTCTGCCAGAGAGAGATACAGAGTGTTGCCCCATTAGGAAGCAATGCTTTAGCAGAGCGCGAATGTCTGTGTGGCAGCGAATGCAGTTCCAAGGGACAGTGAAAACCAGCTAGAGCTTTCAGTGCTGGCAGCTTTCCTGTGGGCGCAATGTCTGGACGTTTCCAATTTGGCAGCCGGGCTCTGCCAGAGAGAGATACAGAGTGTTGCCCCATTACGAAGCAATGCTTTAGCAGAGCGCGAATGTCTGTGTGGCAGCGAATGCAGTTCCAAGGGACAGTGAAAACCAGCTAGAGCTTTCAGTGCTGGCAGCTTTCCTGTGGGCGCAATCTCTGGACGTTTCCAATTTGGCAGCCGGGCTCTGCCAGAGAGAGATACAGAGTGTTGCCCCATTAGGAAGCAATGCTTTAGCAGAGCGCGAATGTCTGTGTGGCAGCGAATGCAGTTCCAAGGGACAGTGAAAACCAGCTAGAGCTTTCAGTGCTGGCAGCTTTCCTGTGGGCGCAATGTCTGGACGTTTCCAATTTGGCAGCCGGGCTCTGCCAGAGAGAGATACAGAGTGTTGCCCCATTACGAAGCAATGCTTTAGCAGAGCGCGAATGTCTGTGTGGCAGCGAATGCAGTTCCAAGGGACAGTGAAAACCAGCTAGAGCTTTCAGTGCTGGCAGCTTTCCTGTGGGCGCAATCTCTGGACGTTTCCAATTTGGCAGCCGGGCTCTGCCAGAGAGAGATACAGAGTGTTGCCCCATTACGAAGCAATGCTTTAGCAGAGCGCGAATGTCTGTGTGGCAGCGAATGCAGTTCCAAGGGACAGTGAAAACCAGCTAGAGCTTTCAGTGCTGGCAGCTTTCCTGTGGGCGCAATGTCTGGACGTTTCCAATTTGGCAGCCGGGCTCTGCCAGAGAGAGATACAGAGTGTTGCCCCATTACGAAGCAATGCTTTAGCAGAGCGCGAATGTCTGTGTGGCAGCGAATGCAGTTCCAAGGGACAGTGAAAACCAGGTAGAGCTTTCAGTGCTGGCAGCTTTCCTGTGGGCGCAATCTCTGGACGTTTCCAATTTGGCAGCCGGGCTCTGCCAGAGAGAGATACAGAGTGTTGCCCCATTACGAAGCAATGCTTTAGCAGAGCGCGAATGTCTGTGTGGCAGCGAATGCAGTTCCAAGGGACAGTGAAAACCAGCTAGAGCTTTCAGTGCTGGCAGCTTTCCTGTGGGCGCAATCTCTGGACGTTTCCAATTTGGCAGCCGGGCTCTGCCAGAGAGAGATACAGAGTGTTGCCCCATTAGGAAGCAATGCTTTAGCAGAGCGCGAATGTCTGTGTGGCAGCGAATGCAGTTCCAAGGGACAGTGAAAACCAGGTAGAGCTTTCAGTGCTGGCAGCTTTCCTGTGGGCGCAATCTCTGGACGTTTCCAATTTGGCAGCCGGGCTCTGCCAGAGAGAGATACAGAGTGTTGCCCCATTACGAAGCAATGCTTTAGCAGAGCGCGAATGTCTGTGTGGCAGCGAATGCAGTTCCAAGGGACAGTGAAAACCAGCTAGAGCTTTCAGTGCTGGCAGCTTTCCTGTGGGCGCAATGTCTGGACGTTTCCAATTTGGCAGCCGGGCTCTGCCAGAGAGAGATACAGAGTGTTGCCCCATTAGGAAGCAATGCTTTAGCAGAGCGCGAATGTCTGTGTGGCAGCGAATGCAGTTCCAAGGGACAGTGAAAACCAGCTAGAGCTTTCAGTGCTGGCAGCTTTCCTGTGGGCGCAATCTCTGGACGTTTCCAATTTGGCAGCCGGGCTCTGCCAGAGAGAGATACAGAGTGTTGCCCCATTACGAAGCAATGCTTTAGCAGAGCGCGAATGTCTGTGTGGCAGCGAATGCAGTTCCAAGGGACAGTGAAAACCAGCTAGAGCTTTCAGTGCTGGCAGCTTTCCTGTGGGCGCAATCTCTGGACGTTTCCAATTTGGCAGCCGGGCTCTGCCAGAGAGAGATACAGAGTGTTGCCCCATTACGAAGCAATGCTTTAGCAGAGCGCGAATGTCTGTGTGGCAGCGAATGCAGTTCCAAGGGACAGTGAAAACCAGCTAGAGCTTTCAGTGCTGGCAGCTTTCCTGTGGGCGCAATCTCTGGACGTTTCCAATTTGGCAGCCGGGCTCTGCCAGAGAGAGATACAGAGTGTTGCCCCATTACGAAGCAATGCTTTAGCAGAGCGCGAATGTCTGTGTGGCAGCGAATGCAGTTCCAAGGGACAGTGAAAACCAGCTAGAGCTTTCAGTGCTGGCAGCTTTCCTGTGGGCGCAATCTCTGGACGTTTCCAATTTGGCAGCCGGGCTCTGCCAGAGAGAGATACAGAGTGTTGCCCCATTAGGAAGCAATGCTTTAGCAGAGCGCGAATGTCTGTGTGGCAGCGAATGCAGTTCCAAGGGACAGTGAAAACCAGCTAGAGCTTTCAGTGCTGGCAGCTTTCCTGTGGGCGCAATCTCTGGACGTTTCCAATTTGGCAGCCGGGCTCTGCCAGAGAGAGATACAGAGTGTCGCCCAATTACCAAGTTAAGCTTTAGCAGAGCGCGAATGTCTGTGTGGCAGCGAATGCAGTTCCAAGGGACAGTGAAAACCAGCTAGAGCTTTCAGTGCTGGCAGCTTTCCTGTGGGCGCAATGTCTGGACGTTTCCAATTTGGCAGCCGGGCTCTGCCAGAGAGAGATACAGAGTGTTGCCCCATTAGGAAGCAATGCTTTAGCAGAGCGCGAATGTCTGTGTGGCAGCGAATGCAGTTCCAAGGGACAGTGAAAACCAGCTAGAGCTTTCAGTGCTGGTAGCTTTCCTGTGGGCGCAATGTCTGGACGTTTCCAATTTGGCAGCCGGGCTCTGCCAGAGAGAGATACAGAGTGTTGCCCCATTACGAAGCAATGCTTTAGCAGAGCGCGAATGTCTGTGTGGCAGCGAATGCAGTTCCAAGGGACAGTGACAACCAGCTAGAGCTTTCAGTGCTGGCAGCTTTCCTGTGGGCGCAATGTCTGGACGTTTCCAATTTGGCAGCCGGGCTCTGCCAGAGAGAGATACAGAGTGTTGCCCCATTAGGAAGCAATGCTTTAGCAGAGCGCGAATGTCTGTGTGGCAGCGAATGCAGTTCCAAGGGACAGTGAAAACCAGCTAGAGCTTTCAGTGCTGGCAGCTTTCCTGTGGGCGCAATCTCTGGAAGTTTCCAATTTGGCAGCCGGGCTCTGCCAGAGAGAGATACAGAGTGTTGCCCCATTAGGAAGCAATGCTTTAGCAGAGCGCGAATGTCTGTGTGGCAGCGAATGCAGTTCCAAGGGACAGTGAAAACCAGCTAGAGCTTTCAGTGCTGGCAGCTTTCCTGTGGGCGCAATGTCTGGACGTTTCCAATTTGGCAGCCGGGCTCTGCCAGAGAGAGATACAGAGTGTTGCCCCATTAGGAAGCAATGCTTTAGCAGAGCGCGAATGTCTGTGTGGCAGCGAATGCAGTTCCAAGGGACAGTGAAAACCAGCTAGAGCTTTCAGTGCTGGTAGCTTTCCTGTGGGCGCAATGTCTGGACGTTTCCAATTTGGCAGCCGGGCTCTGCCAGAGAGAGATACAGAGTGTTGCCCCATTACCAAGTTAAGCTTTAGCAGAGCGCGAATGTCTGTGTGGCAGCGAATGCAGTTCCAAGGGACAGTGAAAACCAGCTAGAGCTTTCAGTGCTGGCAGCTTTCCTGTGGGCGCAATGTCTGGACGTTTCCAATTTGGCAGCCGGGCTCTGCCAGAGAGAGATACAGAGTGTTGCCCCATTAGGAAGCAATGCTTTAGCAGAGCGCGAATGTCTGTGTGGCAGCGAATGCAGTTCCAAGGGACAGTGAAAACCAGGTAGAGCTTTCAGTGCTGGCAGCTTTCCTGTGGGCGCAATGTCTGGACGTTTCCAATTTGGCAGCCGGGCTCTGCCAGAGAGAGATACAGAGTGTTGCCCCATTACGAAGCAATGCTTTAGCAGAGCGCGAATGTCTGTGTGGCAGCGAATGCAGTTCCAAGGGACAGTGAAAACCAGCTAGAGCTTTCAGTGCTGGCAGCTTTCCTGTGGGCGCAATGTCTGGACGTTTCCAATTTGGCAGCCGGGCTCTGCCAGAGAGAGATACAGAGTGTTGCCCCATTACGAAGCAATGCTTTAGCAGAGCGCGAATGTCTGTGTGGCAGCGAATGCAGTTCCAAGGGACAGTGAAAACCAGCTAGAGCTTTCAGTGCTGGCAGCTTTCCTGTGGGCGCAATCTCTGGACGTTTCCAATTTGGCAGCCGGGCTCTGCCAGAGAGAGATACAGAGTGTTGCCCCATTAGGAAGCAATGCTTTAGCAGAGCGCGAATGTCTGTGTGGCAGCGAATGCAGTTCCAAGGGACAGTGAAAACCAGCTAGAGCTTTCAGTGCTGGCAGCTTTCCTGTGGGCGCAATGTCTGGACGTTTCCAATTTGGCAGCCGGGCTCTGCCAGAGAGAGATACAGAGTGTTGCCCCATTACGAAGCAATGCTTTAGCAGAGCGCGAATGTCTGTGTGGCAGCGAATGCAGTTCCAAGGTACAGTGAAAACCAGCTAGAGCTTTCAGTGCTGGCAGCTTTCCTGTGGGCGCAATGTCTGGACGTTTCCAATTTGGCAGCCGGGCTCTGCCAGAGAGAGATACAGAGTGTTGCCCCATTACGAAGCAATGCTTTAGCAGAGCGCGAATGTCTGTGTGGCAGCGAATGCAGTTCCAAGGGACAGTGAAAACCAGCTAGAGCTTTCAGTGCTGGCAGCTTTCCTGTGGGCGCAATCTCTGGACGTTTCCAATTTGGCAGCCGGGCTCTGCCAGAGAGAGATACAGAGTGTTGCCCCATTAGGAAGCAATGCTTTAGCAGAGCGCGAATGTCTGTGTGGCAGCGAATGCAGTTCCAAGGGACAGTGAAAACCAGCTAGAGCTTTCAGTGCTGGCAGCTTTCCTGTGGGCGCAATGTCTGGACGTTTCCAATTTGGCAGCCGGGCTCTGCCAGAGAGAGATACAGAGTGTTGCCCCATTACGAAGCAATGCTTTAGCAGAGCGCGAATGTCTGTGTGGCAGCGAATGCAGTTCCAAGGGACAGTGAAAACCAGCTAGAGCTTTCAGTGCTGGCAGCTTTCCTGTGGGCGCAATGTCTGGACGTTTCCAATTTGGCAGCCGGGCTCTGCCAGAGAGAGATACAGAGTGTTGCCCCATTACGAAGCAATGCTTTAGCAGAGCGCGAATGTCTGTGTGGCAGCGAATGCAGTTCCAAGGGACAGTGAAAACCAGCTAGAGCTTTCAGTGCTGGCAGCTTTCCTGTGGGCGCAATGTCTGCACGTTTCCAATTTGGCAGCCGGGCTCTGCCAGAGAGAGATACAGAGTGTTGCCCCATTACCAAGTTAAGCTTTAGCAGAGCGCGAATGTCTGTGTGGCAGCGAATGCAGTTCCAAGGGACAGTGAAAACCAGGTAGAGCTTTCAGTGCTGGCAGCTTTCCTGTGGGCGCAATGTCTGGACGTTTCCAATTTGGCAGCCGGGCTCTGCCAGAGAGAGATACAGAGTGTTGCCCCATTAGGAAGCAATGCTTTAGCAGAGCGCGAATGTCTGTGTGGCAGCGAATGCAGTTCCAAGGGACAGTGAAAACCAGGTAGAGCTTTCAGTGCTGGCAGCTTTCCTGTGGGCGCAATGTCTGGACGTTTCCAATTTGGCAGCCGGGCTCTGCCAGAGAGAGATACAGAGTGTTGCCCCATTACGAAGCAATGCTTTAGCAGAGCGCGAATGTCTGTGTGGCAGCGAATGCAGTTCCAAGGGACAGTGAAAACCAGCTAGAGCTTTCAGTGCTGGCAGCTTTCCTGTGGGCGCAATCTCTGGACGTTTCCAATTTGGCAGCCGGGCTCTGCCAGAGAGAGATACAGAGTGTTGCCCCATTACGAAGCAATGCTTTAGCAGAGCGCGAATGTCTGTGTGGCAGCGAATGCAGTTCCAAGGGACAGTGAAAACCAGCTAGAGCTTTCAGTGCTGGCAGCTTTCCTGTGGGCGCAATGTCTGGACGTTTCCAATTTGGCAGCCGGGCTCTGCCAGAGAGAGATACAGAGTGTTGCCCCATTACGAAGCAATGCTTTAGCAGAGCGCGAATGTCTGTGTGGCAGCGAATGCAGTTCCAAGGGACAGTGAAAACCAGCTAGAGCTTTCAGTGCTGGCAGCTTTCCTGTGGGCGCAATCTCTGGACGTTTCCAATTTGGCAGCCGGGCTCTGCCAGAGAGAGATACAGAGTGTTGCCCCATTAGGAAGCAATGCTTTAGCAGAGCGCGAATGTCTGTGTGGCAGCGAATGCAGTTCCAAGGGACAGTGAAAACCAGGTAGAGCTTTCAGTGCTGGCAGCTTTCCTGTGGGCGCAATGTCTGGACGTTTCCAATTTGGCAGCCGGGCTCTGCCAGAGAGAGATACAGAGTGTTGCCCCATTACGAAGCAATGCTTTAGCAGAGCGCGAATGTCTGTGTGGCAGCGAATGCAGTTCCAAGGTACAGTGAAAACCAGCTAGAGCTTTCAGTGCTGGCAGCTTTCCTGTGGGCGCAATGTCTGGACGTTTCCAATTTGGCAGCCGGGCTCTGCCAGAGAGAGATACAGAGTGTTGCCCCATTACGAAGCAATGCTTTAGCAGAGCGCGAATGTCTGTGTGGCAGCGAATGCAGTTCCAAGGGACAGTGAAAACCAGCTAGAGCTTTCAGTGCTGGCAGCTTTCCTGTGGGCGCAATGTCTGGACGTTTCCAATTTGGCAGCCGGGCTCTGCCAGAGAGAGATACAGAGTGTTGCCCCATTACGAAGCAATGCTTTAGCAGAGCGCGAATGTCTGTGTGGCAGCGAATGCAGTTCCAAGGGACAGTGAAAACCAGCTAGAGCTTTCAGTGCTGGCAGCTTTCCTGTGGGCGCAATCTCTGGACGTTTCCAATTTGGCAGCCGGGCTCTGCCAGAGAGAGATACAGAGTGTTGCCCCATTAGGAAGCAATGCTTTAGCAGAGCGCGAATGTCTGTGTGGCAGCGAATGCAGTTCCAAGGGACAGTGAAAACCAGCTAGAGCTTTCAGTGCTGGCAGCTTTCCTGTGGGCGCAATGTCTGGACGTTTCCAATTTGGCAGCCGGGCTCTGCCAGAGAGAGATACAGAACGTTGCCCCATTACGAAGCAATGCTTTAGCAGAGCGCGAATGTCTGTGTGGCAGCGAATGCAGTTCCAAGGGACAGTGAAAACCAGCTAGAGCTTTCAGTGCTGGCAGCTTTCCTGTGGGCGCAATGTCTGCACGTTTCCAATTAGGCAGCCGGGCTCTGCCAGAGAGAGATACAGAGTGTTGCCCCATTACCAAGTTAAGCTTTAGCAGAGCGCGAATGTCTGTGTGGCAGCGAATGCAGTTCCAAGGGACAGTGAAAACCAGGTAGAGCTTTCAGTGCTGGCAGCTTTCCTGTGGGCGCAATGTCTGGACGTTTCCAATTTGGCAGCCGGGCTCTGCCAGAGAGAGATACAGAGTGTTGCCCCATTAGGAAGCAATGCTTTAGCAGAGCGCGAATGTCTGTGTGGCAGCGAATGCAGTTCCAAGGGACAGTGAAAACCAGGTAGAGCTTTCAGTGCTGGCAGCTTTCCTGTGGGCGCAATGTCTGGACGTTTCCAATTTGGCAGCCGGGCTCTGCCAGAGAGAGATACAGAGTGTTGCCCCATTACGAAGCAATGCTTTAGCAGAGCGCGAATGTCTGTGTGGCAGCGAATGCAGTTCCAAGGGACAGTGAAAACCAGCTAGAGCTTTCAGTGCTGGCAGCTTTCCTGTGGGCGCAATGTCTGGACGTTTCCAATTTGGTAGCCGGGCTCTGCCAGAGAGAGATACAGAGTGTTGCCCCATTACGAAGCAATGCTTTAGCAGAGCGCGAATGTCTGTGTGGCAGCGAATGCAGTTCCAAGGGACAGTGAAAACCAGCTAGAGCTTTCAGTGCTGGCAGCTTTCCTGTGGGCGCAATCTCTGGACGTTTCCAATTTGGCAGCCGGGCTCTGCCAGAGAGAGATACAGAGTGTTGCCCCATTAGGAAGCAATGCTTTAGCAGAGCGCGAATGTCTGTGTGGCAGCGAATGCAGTTCCAAGGGACAGTGAAAACCAGCTAGAGCTTTCAGTGCTGGCAGCTTTCCTGTGGGCGCAATGTCTGGACGTTTCCAATTTGGCAGCCGGGCTCTGCCAGAGAGAGATACAGAGTGTTGCCCCATTAGGAAGCAATGCTTTAGCAGAGCGCGAATGTCTGTGTGGCAGCGAATGCAGTTCCAAGGGACAGTGAAAACCAGCTAGAGCTTTCAGTGCTGGCAGCTTTCCTGTGGGCGCAATCTCTGGACGTTTCCAATTTGGCAGCCGGGCTCTGCCAGAGAGAGATACAGAGTGTTGCCCCATTAGGAAGCAATGCTTTAGCAGAGCGCGAATGTCTGTGTGGCAGCGAATGCAGTTCCAAGGGACAGTGAAAACCAGCTAGAGCTTTCAGTGCTGGCAGCTTTCCTGTGGGCGCAATCTCTGGACGTTTCCAATTTGGCAGCCGGGCTCTGCCAGAGAGAGATACAGAGTGTTGCCCCATTACCAAGTTAAGCTTTAGCAGAGCGCGAATGTCTGTGTGGCAGCGAATGCAGTTCCAAGGGACAGTGAAAACCAGCTAGAGCTTTCAGTGCTGGCAGCTTTCCTGTGGGCGCAATGTCTGGACGTTTCCAATTTGGCAGCCGGGCTCTGCCAGAGAGAGATACAGAGTGTTGCCCCATTAGGAAGCAATGCTTTAGCAGAGCGCGAATGTCTGTGTGGCAGCGAATGCAGTTCCAAGGGACAGTGAAAACCAGCTAGAGCTTTCAGTGCTGGCAGCTTTCCTGTGGGCGCAATCTCTGGACGTTTCCAATTTGGCAGCCGGGCTCTGCCAGAGAGAGATACAGAGTGTTGCCCCATTACGAAGCAATGCTTTAGCAGAGCGCGAATGTCTGTGTGGCAGCGAATGCAGTTCCAAGGGACAGTGAAAACCAGCTAGAGCTTTCAGTGCTGGCAGCTTTCCTGTGGGCGCAATCTCTGGACGTTTCCAATTTGGCAGCCGGGCTCTGCCAGAGAGAGATACAGAGTGTTGCCCCATTACGAAGCAATGCTTTAGCAGAGCGCGAATGTCTGTGTGGCAGCGAATGCAGTTCCAAGGGACAGTGAAAACCAGGTAGAGCTTTCAGTGCTGGCAGCTTTCCTGTGGGCGCAATCTCTGGACGTTTCCAATTTGGCAGCCGGGCTCTGCCAGAGAGAGATACAGAGTGTTGCCCCATTACGAAGCAATGCTTTAGCAGAGCGCGAATGTCTGTGTGGCAGCGAATGCAGTTCCAAGGGACAGTGAAAACCAGCTAGAGCTTTCAGTGCTGGCAGCTTTCCTGTGGGCGCAATCTCTGGACGTTTCCAATTTGGCAGCCGGGCTCTGCCAGAGAGAGATACAGAGTGTTGCCCCATTAGGAAGCAATGCTTTAGCAGAGCGCGAATGTCTGTGTGGCAGCGAATGCAGTTCCAAGGGACAGTGAAAACCAGGTAGAGCTTTCAGTGCTGGCAGCTTTCCTGTGGGCGCAATGTCTGGACGTTTCCAATTTGGCAGCCGGGCTCTGCCAGAGAGAGATACAGAGTGTTGCCCCATTAGGAAGCAATGCTTTAGCAGAGCGCGAATGTCTGTGTGGCAGCGAATGCAGTTCCAAGGGACAGTGAAAACCAGGTAGAGCTTTCAGTGCTGGCAGCTTTCCTGTGGGCGCAATGTCTGGACGTTTCCAATTTGGCAGCCGGGCTCTGCCAGAGAGAGATACAGAGTGTTGCCCCATTAGGAAGCAATGCTTTAGCAGAGCGCGAATGTCTGTGTGGCAGCGAATGCAGTTCCAAGGGACAGTGAAAACCAGCTAGAGCTTTCAGTGCTGGCAGCTTTCCTGTGGGCGCAATCTCTGGACGTTTCCAATTTGGCAGCCGGGCTCTGCCAGAGAGAGATACAGAGTGTTGCCCCATTACGAAGCAATGCTTTAGCAGAGCGCGAATGTCTGTGTGGCAGCGAATGCAGTTCCAAGGGACAGTGAAAACCAGCTAGAGCTTTCAGTGCTGGCAGCTTTCCTGTGGGCGCAATGTCTGGACGTTTCCAATTTGGCAGCCGGGCTCTGCCAGAGAGAGATACAGAGTGTTGCCCCATTACGAAGCAATGCTTTAGCAGAGCGCGAATGTCTGTGTGGCAGCGAATGCAGTTCCAAGGGACAGTGAAAACCAGGTAGAGCTTTCAGTGCTGGCAGCTTTCCTGTGGGCGCAATCTCTGGACGTTTCCAATTTGGCAGCCGGGCTCTGCCAGAGAGAGATACAGAGTGTTGCCCCATTAGGAAGCAATGCTTTAGCAGAGCGCGAATGTCTGTGTGGCAGCGAATGCAGTTCCAAGGGACAGTGAAAACCAGCTAGAGCTTTCAGTGCTGGCAGCTTTCCTGTGGGCGCAATGTCTGGACGTTTCCAATTTGGCAGCCGGGCTCTGCCAGAGAGAGATACAGAGTGTTGCCCCATTACGAAGCAATGCTTTAGCAGAGCGCGAATGTCTGTGTGGCAGCGAATGCAGTTCCAAGGTACAGTGAAAACCAGCTAGAGCTTTCAGTGCTGGCAGCTTTCCTGTGGGCGCAATGTCTGGACGTTTCCAATTTGGCAGCCGGGCTCTGCCAGAGAGAGATACAGAGTGTTGCCCCATTACGAAGCAATGCTTTAGCAGAGCGCGAATGTCTGTGTGGCAGCGAATGCAGTTCCAAGGGACAGTGAAAACCAGCTAGAGCTTTCAGTGCTGGCAGCTTTCCTGTGGGCGCAATGTCTGGACGTTTCCAATTTGGCAGCCGGGCTCTGCCAGAGAGAGATACAGAGTGTTGCCCCATTAGGAAGCAATGCTTTAGCAGAGCGCGAATGTCTGTGTGGCAGCGAATGCAGTTCCAAGGGACAGTGAAAACCAGCTAGAGCTTTCAGTGCTGGCAGCTTTCCTGTGGGCGCAATCTCTGGACGTTTCCAATTTGGCAGCCGGGCTCTGCCAGAGAGAGATACAGAGTGTTGCCCCATTAGGAAGCAATGCTTTAGCAGAGCGCGAATGTCTGTGTGGCAGCGAATGCAGTTCCAAGGGACAGTGAAAACCAGCTAGAGCTTTCAGTGCTGGCAGCTTTCCTGTGGGCGCAATGTCTGGACGTTTCCAATTTGGCAGCCGGGCTCTGCCAGAGAGAGATACAGAGTGTTGCCCCATTACGAAGCAATGCTTTAGCAGAGCGCGAATGTCTGTGTGGCAGCGAATGCAGTTCCAAGGGACAGAGAAAACCAGCTAGAGCTTTCAGTGCTGGCAGCTTTCCTGTGGGCGCAATGTCTGCACGTTTCCAATTTGGCAGCCGGGCTCTGCCAGAGAGAGATACAGAGTGTTGCCCCATTACCAAGTTAAGCTTTAGCAGAGCGCGAATGTCTGTGTGGCAGCGAATGCAGTTCCAAGGGACAGTGAAAACCAGGTAGAGCTTTCAGTGCTGGCAGCTTTCCTGTGGGCGCAATGTCTGGACGTTTCCAATTTGGCAGCCGGGCTCTGCCAGAGAGAGATACAGAGTGTTGCCCCATTAGGAAGCAATGCTTTAGCAGAGCGCGAATGTCTGTGTGGCAGCGAATGCAGTTCCAAGGGACAGTGAAAACCAGCTAGAGCTTTCAGTGCTGGCAGCTTTCCTGTGGGCGCAATGTCTGGACGTTTCCAATTTGGCAGCCGGGCTCTGCCAGAGAGAGATACAGAGTGTTGCCCCATTACGAAGCAATGCTTTAGCAGAGCGCGAATGTCTGTGTGGCAGCGAATGCAGTTCCAAGGGACAGTGACAACCAGCTAGAGCTTTCAGTGCTGGCAGCTTTCCTGTGGGCGCAATGTCTGGACGTTTCCAATTTGGCAGCCGGGCTCTGCCAGAGAGAGATACAGAGTGTTGCCCCATTAGGAAGCAATGCTTTAGCAGAGCGCGAATGTCTGTGTGGCAGCGAATGCAGTTCCAAGGGACAGTGAAAACCAGCTAGAGCTTTCAGTGCTGGCAGCTTTCCTGTGGGCGCAATCTCTGGACGTTTCCAATTTGGCAGCCGGGCTCTGCCAGAGAGAGATACAGAGTGTTGCCCCATTAGGAAGCAATGCTTTAGCAGAGCGCGAATGTCTGTGTGGCAGCGAATGCAGTTCCAAGGGACAGTGAAAACCAGCTAGAGCTTTCAGTGCTGGCAGCTTTCCTGTGGGCGCAATGTCTGGACGTTTCCAATTTGGCAGCCGGGCTCTGCCAGAGAGAGATACAGAGTGTTGCCCCATTAGGAAGCAATGCTTTAGCAGAGCGCGAATGTCTGTGTGGCAGCGAATGCAGTTCCAAGGGACAGTGAAAACCAGCTAGAGCTTTCAGTGCTGGCAGCTTTCCTGTGGGCGCAATCTCTGGACGTTTCCAATTTGGCAGCCGGGCTCTGCCAGAGAGAGATACAGAGTGTTGCCCCATTAGGAAGCAATGCTTTAGCAGAGCGCGAATGTCTGTGTGGCAGCGAATGCAGTTCCAAGGGACAGTGAAAACCAGCTAGAGCTTTCAGTGCTGGCAGCTTTCCTGTGGGCGCAATGTCTGGACGTTTCCAATTTGGCAGCCGGGCTCTGCCAGAGAGAGATACAGAGTGTTGCCCCATTAGGAAGCAATGCTTTAGCAGAGCGCGAATGTCTGTGTGGCAGCGAATGCAGTTCCAAGGGACAGTGAAAACCAGCTAGAGCTTTCAGTGCTGGCAGCTTTCCTGTGGGCGCAATGTCTGGACGTTTCCAATTTGGCAGCCGGGCTCTGCCAGAGAGAGATACAGAGTGTTGCCCCATTACGAAGCAATGCTTTAGCAGAGCGCGAATGTCTGTGTGGCAGCGAATGCAGTTCCAAGGGACAGTGAAAACCAGCTAGAGCTTTCAGTGCTGGCAGCTTTCCTGTGGGCGCAATGTCTGGACGTTTCCAATTTGGCAGCCGGGCTCTGCCAGAGAGAGATACAGAGTGTTGCCCCATTACGAAGCAATGCTTTAGCAGAGCGCGAATGTCTGTGTGGCAGCGAATGCAGTTCCAAGGGACAGTGAAAACCAGCTAGAGCTTTCAGTGCTGGCAGCTTTCCTGTGGGCGCAATCTCTGGACGTTTCCAATTTGGCAGCCGGGCTCTGCCAGAGAGAGATACAGAGTGTTGCCCCATTAGGAAGCAATGCTTTAGCAGAGCGCGAATGTCTGTGTGGCAGCGAATGCAGTTCCAAGGGACAGTGAAAACCAGCTAGAGCTTTCAGTGCTGGCAGCTTTCCTGTGGGCGCAATGTCTGGACGTTTCCAATTTGGCAGCCGGGCTCTGCCAGAGAGAGATACAGAGTGTTGCCCCATTACGAAGCAATGCTTTAGCAGAGCGCGAATGTCTGTGTGGCAGCGAATGCAGTTCCAAGGTACAGTGAAAACCAGCTAGAGCTTTCAGTGCTGGCAGCTTTCCTGTGGGCGCAATGTCTGGACGTTTCCAATTTGGCAGCCGGGCTCTGCCAGAGAGAGATACAGAGTGTTGCCCCATTACGAAGCAATGCTTTAGCAGAGCGCGAATGTCTGTGTGGCAGCGAATGCAGTTCCAAGGGACAGTGAAAACCAGCTAGAGCTTTCAGTGCTGGCAGCTTTCCTGTGGGCGCAATCTCTGGACGTTTCCAATTTGGCAGCCGGGCTCTGCCAGAGAGAGATACAGAGTGTTGCCCCATTAGGAAGCAATGCTTTAGCAGAGCGCGAATGTCTGTGTGGCAGCGAATGCAGTTCCAAGGGACAGTGAAAACCAGCTAGAGCTTTCAGTGCTGGCAGCTTTCCTGTGGGCGCAATGTCTGGACGTTTCCAATTTGGCAGCCGGGCTCTGCCAGAGAGAGATACAGAGTGTTGCCCCATTAGGAAGCAATGCTTTAGCAGAGCGCGAATGTCTGTGTGGCAGCGAATGCAGTTCCAAGGGACAGTGAAAACCAGCTAGAGCTTTCAGTGCTGGCAGCTTTCCTGTGGGCGCAATGTCTGGACGTTTCCAATTTGGCAGCCGGGCTCTGCCAGAGAGAGATACAGAGTGTTGCCCCATTACGAAGCAATGCTTTAGCAGAGCGCGAATGTCTGTGTGGCAGCGAATGCAGTTCCAAGGGACAGTGAAAACCAGCTAGAGCTTTCAGTGCTGGCAGCTTTCCTGTGGGCGCAATGTCTGGACGTTTCCAATTTGGCAGCCGGGCTCTGCCAGAGAGAGATACAGAGTGTTGCCCCATTACCAAGTTAAGCTTTAGCAGAGCGCGAATGTCTGTGTGGCAGCGAATGCAGTTCCAAGGGACAGTGAAAACCAGGTAGAGCTTTCAGTGCTGGCAGCTTTCCTGTGGGCGCAATGTCTGGACGTTTCCAATTTGGCAGCCGGGCTCTGCCAGAGAGAGATACAGAGTGTTGCCCCATTAGGAAGCAATGCTTTAGCAGAGCGCGAATGTCTGTGTGGCAGCGAATGCAGTTCCAAGGGACAGTGAAAACCAGGTAGAGCTTTCAGTGCTGGCAGCTTTCCTGTGGGCGCAATGTCTGGACGTTTCCAATTTGGCAGCCGGGCTCTGCCAGAGAGAGATACAGAGTGTTGCCCCATTACGAAGCAATGCTTTAGCAGAGCGCGAATGTCTGTGTGGCAGCGAATGCAGTTCCAAGGGACAGTGAAAACCAGCTAGAGCTTTCAGTGCTGGCAGCTTTCCTGTGGGCGCAATCTCTGGACGTTTCCAATTTGGCAGCCGGGCTCTGCCAGAGAGAGATACAGAGTGGTGCCCCATTACGAAGCAATGCTTTAGCAGAGCGCGAATGTCTGTGTGGCAGCGAATGCAGTTCCAAGGGACAGTGAAAACCAGCTAGAGCTTTCAGTGCTGGCAGCTTTCCTGTGGGCGCAATGTCTGGACGTTTCCAATTTGGCAGCCGGGCTCTGCCAGAGAGAGATACAGAGTGTTGCCCCATTACGAAGCAATGCTTTAGCAGAGCGCGAATGTCTGTGTGGCAGCGAATGCAGTTCCAAGGGACAGTGAAAACCAGCTAGAGCTTTCAGTGCTGGCAGCTTTCCTGTGGGCGCAATCTCTGGACGTTTCCAATTTGGCAGCCGGGCTCTGCCAGAGAGAGATACAGAGTGTTGCCCCATTAGGAAGCAATGCTTTAGCAGAGCGCGAATGTCTGTGTGGCAGCGAATGCAGTTCCAAGGGACAGTGAAAACCAGGTAGAGCTTTCAGTGCTGGCAGCTTTCCTGTGGGCGCAATGTCTGGACGTTTCCAATTTGGCAGCCGGGCTCTGCCAGAGAGAGATACAGAGTGTTGCCCCATTACGAAGCAATGCTTTAGCAGAGCGCGAATGTCTGTGTGGCAGCGAATGCAGTTCCAAGGTACAGTGAAAACCAGCTAGAGCTTTCAGTGCTGGCAGCTTTCCTGTGGGCGCAATGTCTGGACGTTTCCAATTTGGCAGCCGGGCTCTGCCAGAGAGAGATACAGAGTGTTGCCCCATTACGAAGCAATGCTTTAGCAGAGCGCGAATGTCTGTGTGGCAGCGAATGCAGTTCCAAGGGACAGTGAAAACCAGCTAGAGCTTTCAGTGCTGGCAGCTTTCCTGTGGGCGCAATGTCTGGACGTTTCCAATTTGGCAGCCGGGCTCTGCCAGAGAGAGATACAGAGTGTTGCCCCATTACGAAGCAATGCTTTAGCAGAGCGCGAATGTCTGTGTGGCAGCGAATGCAGTTCCAAGGGACAGTGACAACCAGCTAGAGCTTTCAGTGCTGGCAGCTTTCCTGTGGGCGCAATGTCTGGACGTTTCCAATTTGGCAGCCGGGCTCTGCCAGAGAGAGATACAGAGTGTTGCCCCATTAGGAAGCAATGCTTTAGCAGAGCGCGAATGTCTGTGTGGCAGCGAATGCAGTTCCAAGGGACAGTGAAAACCAGCTAGAGCTTTCAGTGCTGGCAGCTTTCCTGTGGGCGCAATCTCTGGACGTTTCCAATTTGGCAGCCGGGCTCTGCCAGAGAGAGATACAGAGTGTTGCCCCATTAGGAAGCAATGCTTTAGCAGAGCGCGAATGTCTGTGTGGCAGCGAATGCAGTTCCAAGGGACAGTGAAAACCAGCTAGAGCTTTCAGTGCTGGCAGCTTTCCTGTGGGCGCAATGTCTGGACGTTTCCAATTTGGCAGCCGGGCTCTGCCAGAGAGAGATACAGAGTGTTGCCCCATTAGGAAGCAATGCTTTAGCAGAGCGCGAATGTCTGTGTGGCAGCGAATGCAGTTCCAAGGGACAGAGAAAACCAGCTAGAGCTTTCAGTGCTGGCAGCTTTCCTGTGGGCGCAATGTCTGCACGTTTCCAATTTGGCAGCCGGGCTCTGCCAGAGAGAGATACAGAGTGTTGCCCCATTACCAAGTTAAGCTTTAGCAGAGCGCGAATGTCTGTGTGGCAGCGAATGCAGTTCCAAGGGACAGTGAAAACCAGGTAGAGCTTTCAGTGCTGGCAGCTTTCCTGTGGGCGCAATGTCTGGACGTTTCCAATTTGGCAGCCGGGCTCTGCCAGAGAGAGATACAGAGTGTTGCCCCATTAGGAAGCAATGCTTTAGCAGAGCGCGAATGTCTGTGTGGCAGCGAATGCAGTTCCAAGGGACAGTGAAAACCAGCTAGAGCTTTCAGTGCTGGCAGCTTTCCTGTGGGCGCAATGTCTGGACGTTTCCAATTTGGCAGCCGGGCTCTGCCAGAGAGAGATACAGAGTGTTGCCCCATTACGAAGCAATGCTTTAGCAGAGCGCGAATGTCTGTGTGGCAGCGAATGCAGTTCCAAGGGACAGTGACAACCAGCTAGAGCTTTCAGTGCTGGCAGCTTTCCTGTGGGCGCAATGTCTGGACGTTTCCAATTTGGCAGCCGGGCTCTGCCAGAGAGAGATACAGAGTGTTGCCCCATTAGGAAGCAATGCTTTAGCAGAGCGCGAATGTCTGTGTGGCAGCGAATGCAGTTCCAAGGGACAGTGAAAACCAGCTAGAGCTTTCAGTGCTGGCAGCTTTCCTGTGGGCGCAATCTCTGGACGTTTCCAATTTGGCAGCCGGGCTCTGCCAGAGAGAGATACAGAGTGTTGCCCCATTAGGAAGCAATGCTTTAGCAGAGCGCGAATGTCTGTGTGGCAGCGAATGCAGTTCCAAGGGACAGTGAAAACCAGCTAGAGCTTTCAGTGCTGGCAGCTTTCCTGTGGGCGCAATGTCTGGACGTTTCCAATTTGGCAGCCGGGCTCTGCCAGAGAGAGATACAGAGTGTTGCCCCATTAGGAAGCAATGCTTTAGCAGAGCGCGAATGTCTGTGTGGCAGCGAATGCAGTTCCAAGGGACAGTGAAAACCAGCTAGAGCTTTCAGTGCTGGCAGCTTTCCTGTGGGCGCAATCTCTGGACGTTTCCAATTTGGCAGCCGGGCTCTGCCAGAGAGAGATACAGAGTGTTGCCCCATTAGGAAGCAATGCTTTAGCAGAGCGCGAATGTCTGTGTGGCAGCGAATGCAGTTCCAAGGGACAGTGAAAACCAGCTAGAGCTTTCAGTGCTGGCAGCTTTCCTGTGGGCGCAATGTCTGGACGTTTCCAATTTGGCAGCCGGGCTCTGCCAGAGAGAGATACAGAGTGTTGCCCCATTAGGAAGCAATGCTTTAGCAGAGCGCGAATGTCTGTGTGGCAGCGAATGCAGTTCCAAGGGACAGTGAAAACCAGCTAGAGCTTTCAGTGCTGGCAGCTTTCCTGTGGGCGCAATGTCTGGACGTTTCCAATTTGGCAGCCGGGCTCTGCCAGAGAGAGATACAGAGTGTTGCCCCATTACGAAGCAATGCTTTAGCAGAGCGCGAATGTCTGTGTGGCAGCGAATGCAGTTCCAAGGGACAGTGAAAACCAGCTAGAGCTTTCAGTGCTGGCAGCTTTCCTGTGGGCGCAATGTCTGGACGTTTCCAATTTGGCAGCCGGGCTCTGCCAGAGAGAGATACAGAGTGTTGCCCCATTACGAAGCAATGCTTTAGCAGAGCGCGAATGTCTGTGTGGCAGCGAATGCAGTTCCAAGGGACAGTGAAAACCAGCTAGAGCTTTCAGTGCTGGCAGCTTTCCTGTGGGCGCAATCTCTGGACGTTTCCAATTTGGCAGCCGGGCTCTGCCAGAGAGAGATACAGAGTGTTGCCCCATTAGGAAGCAATGCTTTAGCAGAGCGCGAATGTCTGTGTGGCAGCGAATGCAGTTCCAAGGGACAGTGAAAACCAGCTAGAGCTTTCAGTGCTGGCAGCTTTCCTGTGGGCGCAATGTCTGGACGTTTCCAATTTGGCAGCCGGGCTCTGCCAGAGAGAGATACAGAGTGTTGCCCCATTACGAAGCAATGCTTTAGCAGAGCGCGAATGTCTGTGTGGCAGCGAATGCAGTTCCAAGGTACAGTGAAAACCAGCTAGAGCTTTCAGTGCTGGCAGCTTTCCTGTGGGCGCAATGTCTGGACGTTTCCAATTTGGCAGCCGGGCTCTGCCAGAGAGAGATACAGAGTGTTGCCCCATTACGAAGCAATGCTTTAGCAGAGCGCGAATGTCTGTGTGGCAGCGAATGCAGTTCCAAGGGACAGTGAAAACCAGCTAGAGCTTTCAGTGCTGGCAGCTTTCCTGTGGGCGCAATCTCTGGACGTTTCCAATTTGGCAGCCGGGCTCTGCCAGAGAGAGATACAGAGTGTTGCCCCATTAGGAAGCAATGCTTTAGCAGAGCGCGAATGTCTGTGTGGCAGCGAATGCAGTTCCAAGGGACAGTGAAAACCAGCTAGAGCTTTCAGTGCTGGCAGCTTTCCTGTGGGCGCAATGTCTGGACGTTTCCAATTTGGCAGCCGGGCTCTGCCAGAGAGAGATACAGAGTGTTGCCCCATTAGGAAGCAATGCTTTAGCAGAGCGCGAATGTCTGTGTGGCAGCGAATGCAGTTCCAAGGGACAGTGAAAACCAGCTAGAGCTTTCAGTGCTGGCAGCTTTCCTGTGGGCGCAATGTCTGGACGTTTCCAATTTGGCAGCCGGGCTCTGCCAGAGAGAGATACAGAGTGTTGCCCCATTACGAAGCAATGCTTTAGCAGAGCGCGAATGTCTGTGTGGCAGCGAATGCAGTTCCAAGGGACAGTGAAAACCAGCTAGAGCTTTCAGTGCTGGCAGCTTTCCTGTGGGCGCAATGTCTGGACGTTTCCAATTTGGCAGCCGGGCTCTGCCAGAGAGAGATACAGAGTGTTGCCCCATTACCAAGTTAAGCTTTAGCAGAGCGCGAATGTCTGTGTGGCAGCGAATGCAGTTCCAAGGGACAGTGAAAACCAGGTAGAGCTTTCAGTGCTGGCAGCTTTCCTGTGGGCGCAATGTCTGGACGTTTCCAATTTGGCAGCCGGGCTCTGCCAGAGAGAGATACAGAGTGTTGCCCCATTAGGAAGCAATGCTTTAGCAGAGCGCGAATGTCTGTGTGGCAGCGAATGCAGTTCCAAGGGACAGTGAAAACCAGGTAGAGCTTTCAGTGCTGGCAGCTTTCCTGTGGGCGCAATGTCTGGACGTTTCCAATTTGGCAGCCGGGCTCTGCCAGAGAGAGATACAGAGTGTTGCCCCATTACGAAGCAATGCTTTAGCAGAGCGCGAATGTCTGTGTGGCAGCGAATGCA
>NW_027445483.1:0-105523 GCF_035582795.1 Mycteria americana | reverse complement strand
CATTGCGCCCACAGGAAAGCTGCCAGCACTGAAAGCTCTAGCTGGTTTTCACTGTCCCTTGGAACTGCATTCGCTGCCACACAGACATTCGCGCTCTGCTAAAGCATTGCTTCGTAATGGGGCAACACTCTGTATCTCTCTCTGGCAGAGCCCGGCTGCCAAATTGGAAACGTCCAGACATTGCGCCCACAGGAAAGCTGCCAGCACTGAAAGCTCTAGCTGGTTTTCACTGTCCCTTGGAACTGCATTCGCTGCCACACAGACATTCGCGCTCTGCTAAAGCTTAACTTGGTAATTAAGCTCTAGCTGGTTTTCACTGTCCCTTGGAACTGCATTCGCTGCCACACAGACATTCGCGCTCTGCTAAAGCATTGCTTCGTAATGGGGCAACACTCTGTATCTCTCTCTGGCAGAGCCCGGCTGCCAAATTGGAAACGTCCAGACATTGCGCCCACAGGAAAGCTGCCAGCACTGAAAGCTCTAGCTGGTTTTCACTGTCCCTTGGAACTGCTTTCGCTGCCACACAGACATTCGCGCTCTGCTAAAGCATTGCTTCGTAATGGGGCAACACTCTGTATCTCTCTCTGGCAGAGCCCGGCTGCCAAATTGGAAACGTCCAGACATTGCGCCCACAGGAAAGCTGCCAGCACTGAAAGCTCTAGCTGGTTTTCACTGTCCCTTGGAACTGCTTTCGCTGCCACACAGACATTCGCGCTCTGCTAAAGCATTGCTTCGTAATGGGGCAACACTCTGTATCTCTCTCTGGCAGAGCCCGGCTGCCAAATTGGAAACGTCCAGACATTGCGCCCACAGGAAAGCTGCCAGCACTGAAAGCTCTAGCTGGTTTTCACTGTCCCTTGGAACTGCATTCGCTGCCACACAGACATTCGCGCTCTGCTAAAGCATTGCTTCGTAATGGGGCAACACTCTGTATCTCTCTCTGGCAGAGCCCGGCTGCCAAATTGGAAACGTCCAGAGATTGCGCCCACAGGAAAGCTGCCAGCACTGAAAGCTCTAGCTGGTTTTCACTGTCCCTTGGAACTGCATTCGCTGCCACACAGACATTCGCGCTCTGCTAAAGCATTGCTTCGTAATGGGGCAACACTCTGTATCTCTCTCTGGCAGAGCCCGGCTGCCAAATTGGAAACGTCCAGACATTGCGCCCACAGGAAAGCTGCCAGCACTGAAAGCTCTAGCTGGTTTTCACTGTCCCTTGGAACTGCATTCGCTGCCACACAGACATTCGCGCTCTGCTAAAGCATTGCTTCGTAATGGGGCAACACTCTGTATCTCTCTCTGGCAGAGCCCGGCTGCCAAATTGGAAACGTCCAGACATTGCGCCCACAGGAAAGCTGCCAGCACTGAAAGCTCTAGCTGGTTTTCACTGTCCCTTGGAACTGCATTCGCTGCCACACAGACATTCGCGCTCTGCTAAAGCATTGCTTCGTAATGGGGCAACACTCTGTATCTCTCTCTGGCAGAGCCCGGCTGCCAAATTGGAAACGTCCAGACATTGCGCCCACAGGAAAGCTGCCAGCACTGAAAGCTCTAGCTGGTTTTCACTGTCCCTTGGAACTGCATTCGCTGCCACACAGACATTCGCGCTCTGCTAAAGCATTGCTTCGTAATGGGGCAACACTCTGTATCTCTCTCTGGCAGAGCCCGGCTGCCAAATTGGAAACGTCCAGACATTGCGCCCACAGGAAAGCTGCCAGCACTGAAAGCTCTAGCTGGTTTTCACTGTCCCTTGGAACTGCATTCGCTGCCACACAGACATTCGCGCTCTGCTAAAGCATTGCTTCGTAATGGGGCAACACTCTGTATCTCTCTCTGGCAGAGCCCGGCTGCCAAATTGGAAACGTCCAGAGATTGCGCCCACAGGAAAGCTGCCAGCACTGAAAGCTCTAGCTGGTTTTCACTGTCCCTTGGAACTGCATTCGCTGCCACACAGACATTCGCGCTCTGCTAAAGCATTGCTTCCTAATGGGGCAACACTCTGTATCTCTCTCTGGCAGAGCCCGGCTGCCAAATTGGAAACGTCCAGACATTGCGCCCACAGGAAAGCTGCCAGCACTGAAAGCTCTAGCTGGTTTTCACTGTCCCTTGGAACTGCATTCGCTGCCACACAGACATTCGCGCTCTGCTAAAGCATTGCTTCGTAATGGGGCAACACTCTGTATCTCTCTCTGGCAGAGCCCGGCTGCCAAATTGGAAACGTCCAGACATTGCGCCCACAGGAAAGCTGCCAGCACTGAAAGCTCTAGCTGGTTTTCACTGTCCCTTGGAACTGCATTCGCTGCCACACAGACATTCGCGCTCTGCTAAAGCTTAACTTGGTAATTAAGCTCTAGCTGGTTTTCACTGTCCCTTGGAACTGCATTCGCTGCCACACAGACATTCGCGCTCTGCTAAAGCATTGCTTCGTAATGGGGCAACACTCTGTATCTCTCTCTGGCAGAGCCCGGCTGCCAAATTGGAAACGTCCAGACATTACGCCCACAGGAAAGCTGCCAGCACTGAAAGCTCTAGCTGGTTTTCACTGTCCCTTGGAACTGCATTCGCTGCCACACAGACATTCGCGCTCTGCTAAAGCTTTACTTGGTAATTAAGCTCTAGCTGGTTTTCACTGTCCCTTGGAACTGCATTCGCTGCCACACAGACATTCGCGCTCTGCTAAAGCTTAACTTGGTAATTGGGCAACACTCTGTATCTCTCTCTGGCAGAGCCCGGCTGCCAAATTGGAAACGTCCAGAGATTGCGCCCACAGGAAAGCTGCCAGCACTGAAAGCTCTAGCTGGTTTTCACTGTCCCTTGGAGCTGCATTCGCTGCCACACAGACATTCGCGCTCTGCTAAAGCATTGCTTCGTAATGGGGCAACACTCTGTATCTCTCTCTGGCAGAGCCCGGCTGCCAAATTGGAAACGTCCAGACATTGCGCCCACAGGAAAGCTGCCAGCACTGAAAGCTCTAGCTGGTTTTCACTGTCCCTTGGAACTGCATTCGCTGCCACACAGACATTCGCGCTCTGCTAAAGCATTGCTTCGTAATGGGGCAACACTCTGTATCTCTCTCTGGCAGAGCCCGGCTGCCAAATTGGAAACGTCCAGACATTGCGCCCACAGGAAAGCTGCCAGCACTGAAAGCTCTAGCTGGTTTTCACTGTCCCTTGGAACTGCATTCGCTGCCACACAGACATTCGCGCTCTGCTAAAGCATTGCTTCGTAATGGGGCAACACTCTGTATCTCTCTCTGGCAGAGCCCGGCTGCCAAATTGGAAACGTCCAGACATTGCGCCCACAGGAAAGCTGCCAGCACTGAAAGCTCTAGCTGGTTTTCACTGTCCCTTGGAACTGCATTCGCTGCCACACAGACATTCGCGCTCTGCTAAAGCATTGCTTCGTAATGGGGCAACACTCTGTATCTCTCTCTGGCAGAGCCCGGCTGCCAAATTGGAAACGTCCAGACATTGCGCCCACAGGAAAGCTGCCAGCACTGAAAGCTCTAGCTGGTTTTCACTGTCCCTTGGAACTGCATTCGCTGCCACACAGACATTCGCGCTCTGCTAAAGCATTGCTTCGTAATGGGGCAACACTCTGTATCTCTCTCTGGCAGAGCCCGGCTGCCAAATTGGAAACGTCCAGAGATTGCGCCCACAGGAAAGATGCCAGCACTGAAAGCTCTAGCTGGTTTTCACTGTCCCTTGGAACTGCATTCGCTGCCACACAGACATTCGCGCTCTGCTAAAGCATTGCTTCGTAATGGGGCAACACTCTGTATCTCTCTCTGGCAGAGCCCGGCTGCCAAATTGGAAACGTCCAGACATTGCGCCCACAGGAAAGCTGCCAGCACTGAAAGCTCTAGCTGGTTTTCACTGTCCCTTGGAACTGCATTCGCTGCCACACAGACATTCGCGCTCTGCTAAAGCATTGCTTCGTAATGGGGCAACACTCTGTATCTCTCTCTGGCAGAGCCCGGCTGCCAAATTGGAAACGTCCAGAGATTGCGCCCACAGGAAAGCTGCCAGCACTGAAAGCTCTAGCTGGTTTTCACTGTCCCTTGGAACTGCATTCGCTGCCACACAGACATTCGCGCTCTGCTAAAGCATTGCTTCGTAATGGGGCAACACTCTGTATCTCTCTCTGGCAGAGCCCGGCTGCCAAATTGGAAACGTCCAGACATTGCGCCCACAGGAAAGCTGCCAGCACTGAAAGCTCTAGCTGGTTTTCACTGTCCCTTGGAACTGCATTCGCTGCCACACAGACATTTGCGCTCTGCTAAAGCATTGCTTCGTAATGGGGCAACACTCTGTATCTCTCTCTGGCAGAGCCCGGCTGCCAAATTGGAAACGTCCAGAGATTGCGCCCACAGGAAAGCTGCCAGCACTGAAAGCTCTAGCTGGTTTTCACTGTCCCTTGGAACTGCATTCGCTGCCACACAGACATTCGCGCTCTGCTAAAGCATTGCTTCGTAATGGGGCAACACTCTGTATCTCTCTCTGGCAGAGCCCGGCTGCCAAATTGGAAACGTCCAGAGATTGCGCCCACAGGAAAGATGCCAGCACTGAAAGCTCTAGCTGGTTTTCACTGTCCCTTGGAACTGCATTCGCTGCCACACAGACATTCGCGCTCTGCTAAAGCATTGCTTCGTAATGGGGCAACACTCTGTATCTCTCTCTGGCAGAGCCCGGCTGCCAAATTGGAAACGGCCAGAGATTGCGCCCACAGGAAAGCTGCCAGCACTGAAAGCTCTAGCTGGTTTTCACTGTCCCTTGGAACTGCATTCGCTGCCACACAGACATTCGCGCTCTGCTAAAGCATTGCTTCGTAATGGGGCAACACTCTGTATCTCTCTCTGGCAGAGCCCGGCTGCCAAATTGGAAACGTCCAGAGATTGCGCCCACAGGAAAGCTGCCAGCACTGAAAGCTCTAGCTGGTTTTCACTGTCCCTTGGAACTGCATTCGCTGCCACACAGACATTCGCGCTCTGCTAAAGCATTGCTTCCTAATGGGGCAACACTCTGTATCTCTCTCTGGCAGAGCCCGGCTGCCAAATTGGAAACGTCCAGAGATTGCGCCCACAGGAAAGCTGCCAGCACTGAAAGCTCTAGCTGGTTTTCACTGTCCCTTGGAACTGCATTCGCTGCCACACAGACATTCGCGCTCTGCTAAAGCATTGCTTCCTAATGGGGCAACACTCTGTATCTCTCTCTGGCAGAGCCCGGCTGCCAAATTGGAAACGTCCAGAGATTGCGCCCACAGGAAAGCTGCCAGCACTGAAAGCTCTAGCTGGTTTTCACTGTCCCTTGGAACTGCATTCGCTGCCACACAGACATTCGCGCTCTGCTAAAGCATTGCTTCGTAATGGGGCAACACTCTGTATCTCTCTCTGGCAGAGCCCGGCTGCCAAATTGGAAACGTCCAGACATTGCGCCCACAGGAAAGCTGCCAGCACTGAAAGCTCTAGCTGGTTTTCACTGTCCCTTGGAACTGCATTCGCTGCCACACAGACATTCGCGCTCTGCTAAAGCATTGCTTCGTAATGGGGCAACACTCTGTATCTCTCTCTGGCAGAGCCCGGCTGCCAAATTGGAAACGTCCAGACATTGCGCCCACAGGAAAGCTGCCAGCACTGAAAGCTCTAGCTGGTTTTCACTGTCCCTTGGAACTGCATTCGCTGCCACACAGACATTCGCGCTCTGCTAAAGCATTGCTTCGTAATGGGGCAACACTCTGTATCTCTCTCTGGCAGAGCCCGGCTGCCAAATTGGAAACGTCCAGAGATTGCGCCCACAGGAAAGCTGCCAGCACTGAAAGCTCTAGCTGGTTTTCACTGTCCCTTGGAACTGCATTCGCTGCCACACAGACATTCGCGCTCTGCTAAAGCATTGCTTCGTAATGGGGCAACACTCTGTATCTCTCTCTGGCAGAGCCCGGCTGCCAAATTGGAAACGTCCAGACATTGCGCCCACAGGAAAGCTGCCAGCACTGAAAGCTCTAGCTGGTTTTCACTGTCCCTTGGAACTGCATTCGCTGCCACACAGACATTCGCGCTCTGCTAAAGCATTGCTTCGTAATGGGGCAACACTCTGTATCTCTCTCTGGCAGAGCCCGGCTGCCAAATTGGAAACGTCCAGACATTGCGCCCACAGGAAAGCTGCCAGCACTGAAAGCTCTAGCTGGTTTTCACTGTCCCTTGGAACTGCATTCGCTGCCACACAGACATTTGCGCTCTGCTAAAGCATTGCTTCGTAATGGGGCAACACTCTGTATCTCTCTCTGGCAGAGCCCGGCTGCCAAATTGGAAACGTCCAGAGATTGCGCCCACAGGAAAGCTGCCAGCACTGAAAGCTCTAGCTGGTTTTCACTGTCCCTTGGAACTGCATTCGCTGCCACACAGACATTCGCGCTCTGCTAAAGCATTGCTTCGTAATGGGGCAACACTCTGTATCTCTCTCTGGCAGAGCCCGGCTGCCAAATTGGAAACGTCCAGACATTGCGCCCACAGGAAAGCTGCCAGCACTGAAAGCTCTAGCTGGTTTTCACTGTCCCTTGGAACTGCATTCGCTGCCACACAGACATTCGCGCTCTGCTAAAGCATTGCTTCGTAATGGGGCAACACTCTGTATCTCTCTCTGGCAGAGCCCGGCTGCCAAATTGGAAACGTCCAGACATTGCGCCCACAGGAAAGCTGCCAGCACTGAAAGCTCTAGCTGGTTTTCACTGTCCCTTGGAACTGCATTCGCTGCCACACAGACATTCGCGCTCTGCTAAAGCATTGCTTCGTAATGGGGCAACACTCTGTATCTCTCTCTGGCAGAGCCCGGCTGCCAAATTGGAAACGTCCAGAGATTGCGCCCACAGGAAAGCTGCCAGCACTGAAAGCTCTAGCTGGTTTTCACTGTCCCTTGGAACTGCATTCGCTGCCACACAGACATTCGCGCTCTGCTAAAGCATTGCTTCGTAATGGGGCAACACTCTGTATCTCTCTCTGGCAGAGCCCGGCTGCCAAATTGGAAACGTCCAGAGATTGCGCCCACAGGAAAGCTGCCAGCACTGAAAGCTCTAGCTGGTTTTCACTGTCCCTTGGAACTGCATTCGCTGCCACACAGACATTCGCGCTCTGCTAAAGCATTGCTTCGTAATGGGGCAACACTCTGTATCTCTCTCTGGCAGAGCCCGGCTGCCAAATTGGAAACGTCCAGACATTGCGCCCACAGGAAAGCTGCCAGCACTGAAAGCTCTAGCTGGTTTTCACTGTCCCTTGGAACTGCATTCGCTGCCACACAGACATTCGCGCTCTGCTAAAGCATTGCTTCGTAATGGGGCAACACTCTGTATCTCTCTCTGGCAGAGCCCGGCTGCCAAATTGGAAACGTCCAGACATTGCGCCCACAGGAAAGCTGCCAGCACTGAAAGCTCTAGCTGGTTTTCACTGTCCCTTGGAACTGCATTCGCTGCCACACAGACATTTGCGCTCTGCTAAAGCATTGCTTCGTAATGGGGCAACACTCTGTATCTCTCTCTGGCAGAGCCCGGCTGCCAAATTGGAAACGTCCAGAGATTGCGCCCACAGGAAAGCTGCCAGCACTGAAAGCTCTAGCTGGTTTTCACTGTCCCTTGGAACTGCATTCGCTGCCACACAGACATTCGCGCTCTGCTAAAGCATTGCTTCGTAATGGGGCAACACTCTGTATCTCTCTCTGGCAGAGCCCGGCTGCCAAATTGGAAACGTCCAGACATTGCGCCCACAGGAAAGCTGCCAGCACTGAAAGCTCTAGCGGGTTTTCACTGTCCCTTGGAACTGCATTCGCTGCCACACAGACATTCGCGCTCTGCTAAAGCATTGCTTCGTAATGGGGCAACACTCTGTATCTCTCTCTGGCAGAGCCCGGCTGCCAAATTGGAAACGTCCAGACATTGCGCCCACAGGAAAGCTGCCAGCACTGAAAGCTCTAGCTGGTTTTCACTGTCCCTTGGAACTGCATTCGCTGCCACACAGACATTCGCGCTCTGCTAAAGCATTGCTTCGTAATGGGGCAACACTCTGTATCTCTCTCTGGCAGAGCCCGGCTGCCAAATTGGAAACGTCCAGAGATTGCGCCCACAGGAAAGCTGCCAGCACTGAAAGCTCTAGCTGGTTTTCACTGTCCCTTGGAACTGCATTCGCTGCCACACAGACATTCGCGCTCTGCTAAAGCATTGCTTCGTAATGGGGCAACACTCTGTATCTCTCTCTGGCAGAGCCCGGCTGCCAAATTGGAAACGTCCAGACATTGCGCCCACAGGAAAGCTGCCAGCACTGAAAGCTCTAGCTGGTTTTCACTGTCCCTTGGAACTGCATTCGCTGCCACACAGACATTCGCGCTCTGCTAAAGCATTGCTTCGTAATGGGGCAACACTCTGTATCTCTCTCTGGCAGAGCCCGGCTGCCAAATTGGAAACGTCCAGACATTGCGCCCACAGGAAAGCTGCCAGCACTGAAAGCTCTAGCTGGTTTTCACTGTCCCTTGGAACTGCATTCGCTGCCACACAGACATTTGCGCTCTGCTAAAGCATTGCTTCGTAATGGGGCAACACTCTGTATCTCTCTCTGGCAGAGCCCGGCTGCCAAATTGGAAACGTCCAGAGATTGCGCCCACAGGAAAGCTGCCAGCACTGAAAGCTCTAGCTGGTTTTCACTGACCCTTGGAACTGCATTCGCTGCCACACAGACATTCGCGCTCTGCTAAAGCATTGCTTCGTAATGGGGCAACACTCTGTATCTCTGTCTGGCAGAGCCCGGCTGCCAAATTGGAAACGTCCAGACATTGCGCCCACAGGAAAGCTGCCAGCACTGAAAGCTCTAGCTGGTTTTCACTGTCCCTTGGAACTGCATTCGCTGCCACACAGACATTCGCGCTCTGCTAAAGCATTGCTTCCTAATGGGGCAACACTCTGTATCTCTCTCTGGCAGAGCCCGGCTGCCAAATTGGAAACGTCCAGACATTGCGCCCACAGGAAAGCTGCCAGCACTGAAAGCTGTAGCTGGTTTTCACTGTCCCTTGGAACTGCATTCGCTGCCACACAGACATTCGCGCTCTGCTAAAGCATTGCTTCGTAATGGGGCAACACTCTGTATCTCTCTCTGGCAGAGCCCGGCTGCCAAATTGGAAACGTCCAGAGATTGCGCCCACAGGAAAGCTGCCAGCACTGAAAGCTCTAGCTGGTTTTCACTGTCCCTTGGAACTGCATTCGCTGCCACACAGACATTCGCGCTCTGCTAAAGCATTGCTTCGTAATGGGGCAACACTCTGTATCTCTCTCTGGCAGAGCCCGGCTGCCAAATTGGAAACGTCCAGAGATTGCGCCCACAGGAAAGCTGCCAGCACTGAAAGCTCTAGCTGGTTTTCACTGTCCCTTGGAACTGCATTCGCTGCCACACAGACATTCGCGCTCTGCTAAAGCATTGCTTCCTAATGGGGCAACACTCTGTATCTCTCTCTGGCAGAGCCCGGCTGCCAAATTGGAAACGTCCAGAGATTGCGCCCACAGGAAAGCTGCCAGCACTGAAAGCTCTAGCTGGTTTTCACTGTCCCTTGGAACTGCATTCGCTGCCACACAGACATTCGCGCTCTGCTAAAGCATTGCTTCCTAATGGGGCAACACTCTGTATCTCTCTCTGGCAGAGCCCGGCTGCCAAATTGGAAACGTCCAGAGATTGCGCCCACAGGAAAGCTGCCAGCACTGAAAGCTCTAGCTGGTTTTCACTGTCCCTTGGAACTGCATTCGCTGCCACACAGACATTCGCGCTCTGCTAAAGCATTGCTTCGTAATGGGGCAACACTCTGTATCTCTCTCTGGCAGAGCCCGGCTGCCAAATTGGAAACGTCCAGACATTGCGCCCACAGGAAAGCTGCCAGCACTGAAAGCTCTAGCTGGTTTTCACTGTCCCTTGGAACTGCATTCGCTGCCACACAGACATTCGCGCTCTGCTAAAGCATTGCTTCGTAATGGGGCAACACTCTGTATCTCTCTCTGGCAGAGCCCGGCTGCCAAATTGGAAACGTCCAGACATTGCGCCCACAGGAAAGCTGCCAGCACTGAAAGCTCTAGCTGGTTTTCACTGTCCCTTGGAACTGCATTCGCTGCCACACAGACATTCGCGCTCTGCTAAAGCATTGCTTCGTAATGGGGCAACACTCTGTATCTCTCTCTGGCAGAGCCCGGCTGCCAAATTGGAAACGTCCAGAGATTGCGCCCACAGGAAAGCTGCCAGCACTGAAAGCTCTAGCTGGTTTTCACTGTCCCTTGGAACTGCATTCGCTGCCACACAGACATTCGCGCTCTGCTAAAGCATTGCTTCGTAATGGGGCAACACTCTGTATCTCTCTCTGGCAGAGCCCGGCTGCCAAATTGGAAACGTCCAGACATTGCGCCCACAGGAAAGCTGCCAGCACTGAAAGCTCTAGCTGGTTTTCACTGTCCCTTGGAACTGCATTCGCTGCCACACAGACATTCGCGCTCTGCTAAAGCATTGCTTCGTAATGGGGCAACACTCTGTATCTCTCTCTGGCAGAGCCCGGCTGCCAAATTGGAAACGTCCAGACATTGCGCCCACAGGAAAGCTGCCAGCACTGAAAGCTCTAGCTGGTTTTCACTGTCCCTTGGAACTGCATTCGCTGCCACACAGACATTTGCGCTCTGCTAAAGCATTGCTTCGTAATGGGGCAACACTCTGTATCTCTCTCTGGCAGAGCCCGGCTGCCAAATTGGAAACGTCCAGAGATTGCGCCCACAGGAAAGCTGCCAGCACTGAAAGCTCTAGCTGGTTTTCACTGTCCCTTGGAACTGCATTCGCTGCCACACAGACATTCGCGCTCTGCTAAAGCATTGCTTCGTAATGGGGCAACACTCTGTATCTCTCTCTGGCAGAGCCCGGCTGCCAAATTGGAAACGTCCAGACATTGCGCCCACAGGAAAGCTGCCAGCACTGAAAGCTCTAGCTGGTTTTCACTGTCCCTTGGAACTGCATTCGCTGCCACACAGACATTCGCGCTCTGCTAAAGCATTGCTTCGTAATGGGGCAACACTCTGTATCTCTCTCTGGCAGAGCCCGGCTGCCAAATTGGAAACGTCCAGACATTGCGCCCACAGGAAAGCTGCCAGCACTGAAAGCTCTAGCTGGTTTTCACTGTCCCTTGGAACTGCATTCGCTGCCACACAGACATTCGCGCTCTGCTAAAGCATTGCTTCGTAATGGGGCAACACTCTGTATCTCTCTCTGGCAGAGCCCGGCTGCCAAATTGGAAACGTCCAGACATTGCGCCCACAGGAAAGCTGCCAGCACTGAAAGCTCTAGCTGGTTTTCACTGTCCCTTGGAACTGCATTCGCTGCCACACAGACATTTGCGCTCTGCTAAAGCATTGCTTCGTAATGGGGCAACACTCTGTATCTCTCTCTGGCAGAGCCCGGCTGCCAAATTGGAAACGTCCAGAGATTGCGCCCACAGGAAAGCTGCCAGCACTGAAAGCTCTAGCTGGTTTTCACTGTCCCTTGGAACTGCATTCGCTGCCACACAGACATTCGCGCTCTGCTAAAGCATTGCTTCCTAATGGGGCAACACTCTGTATCTCTCTCTGGCAGAGCCCGGCTGCCAAATTGGAAACGTCCAGACATTGCGCCCACAGGAAAGCTGCCAGCACTGAAAGCTCTAGCTGGTTTTCACTGTCCCTTGGAACTGCATTCGCTGCCACACAGACATTCGCGCTCTGCTAAAGCATTGCTTCGTAATGGGGCAACACTCTGTATCTCTCTCTGGCAGAGCCCGGCTGCCAAATTGGAAACGTCCAGACATTGCGCCCACAGGAAAGCTGCCAGCACTGAAAGCTCTAGCTGGTTTTCACTGTCCCTTGGAACTGCATTCGCTGCCACACAGACATTTGCGCTCTGCTAAAGCATTGCTTCGTAATGGGGCAACACTCTGTATCTCTCTCTGGCAGAGCCCGGCTGCCAAATTGGAAACGTCCAGACATTGCGCCCACAGGAAAGCTGCCAGCACTGAAAGCTCTAGCGGGTTTTCACTGTCCCTTGGAACTGCATTCGCTGCCACACAGACATTCGCGCTCTGCTAAAGCATTGCTTCGTAATGGGGCAACACTCTGTATCTCTCTCTGGCAGAGCCCGGCTGCCAAATTGGAAACGTCCAGACATTGCGCCCACAGGAAAGCTGCCAGCACTGAAAGCTCTAGCTGGTTTTCACTGTCCCTTGGAACTGCATTCGCTGCCACACAGACATTCGCGCTCTGCTAAAGCATTGCTTCGTAATGGGGCAACACTCTGTATCTCTCTCTGGCAGAGCCCGGCTGCCAAATTGGAAACGTCCAGAGATTGCGCCCACAGGAAAGCTGCCAGCACTGAAAGCTCTAGCTGGTTTTCACTGTCCCTTGGAACTGCATTCGCTGCCACACAGACATTCGCGCTCTGCTAAAGCATTGCTTCGTAATGGGGCAACACTCTGTATCTCTCTCTGGCAGAGCCCGGCTGCCAAATTGGAAACGTCCAGACATTGCGCCCACAGGAAAGCTGCCAGCACTGAAAGCTCTAGCTGGTTTTCACTGTCCCTTGGAACTGCATTCGCTGCCACACAGACATTCGCGCTCTGCTAAAGCATTGCTTCGTAATGGGGCAACACTCTGTATCTCTCTCTGGCAGAGCCCGGCTGCCAAATTGGAAACGTCCAGACATTGCGCCCACAGGAAAGCTGCCAGCACTGAAAGCTCTAGCTGGTTTTCACTGTCCCTTGGAACTGCATTCGCTGCCACACAGACATTTGCGCTCTGCTAAAGCATTGCTTCGTAATGGGGCAACACTCTGTATCTCTCTCTGGCAGAGCCCGGCTGCCAAATTGGAAACGTCCAGAGATTGCGCCCACAGGAAAGCTGCCAGCACTGAAAGCTCTAGCTGGTTTTCACTGTCCCTTGGAACTGCATTCGCTGCCACACAGACATTCGCGCTCTGCTAAAGCATTGCTTCCTAATGGGGCAACACTCTGTATCTCTCTCTGGCAGAGCCCGGCTGCCAAATTGGAAACGTCCAGACATTGCGCCCACAGGAAAGCTGCCAGCACTGAAAGCTCTAGCTGGTTTTCACTGTCCCTTGGAACTGCTTTCGCTGCCACACAGACATTCGCGCTCTGCTAAAGCATTGCTTCGTAATGGGGCAACACTCTGTATCTCTCTCTGGCAGAGCCCGGCTGCCAAATTGGAAACGTCCAGAGATTGCGCCCACAGGAAAGCTGCCAGCACTGAAAGCTCTAGCTGGTTTTCACTGTCCCTTGGAACTGCATTCGCTGCCACACAGACATTCGCGCTCTGCTAAAGCATTGCTTCGTAATGGGGCAACACTCTGTATCTCTCTCTGGCAGAGCCCGGCTGCCAAATTGGAAACGTCCAGACATTGCGCCCACAGGAAAGCTGCCAGCACTGAAAGCTCTAGCTGGTTTTCACTGTCCCTTGGAACTGCATTCGCTGCCACACAGACATTCGCGCTCTGCTAAAGCATTGCTTCGTAATGGGGCAACACTCTGTATCTCTCTCTGGCAGAGCCCGGCTGCCAAATTGGAAACGTCCAGAGATTGCGCCCACAGGAAAGCTGCCAGCACTGAAAGCTGTAGCTGGTTTTCACTGTCCCTTGGAACTGCATTCGCTGCCACACAGACATTCGCGCTCTGCTAAAGCATTGCTTCGTAATGGGGCAACACTCTGTATCTCTCTCTGGCAGAGCCCGGCTGCCAAATTGGAAACGTCCAGAGATTGCGCCCACAGGAAAGCTGCCAGCACTGAAAGCTCTAGCTGGTTTTCACTGTCCCTTGGAACTGCTTTCGCTGCCACACAGACATTCGCGCTCTGCTAAAGCATTGCTTCGTAATGGGGCAACACTCTGTATCTCTCTCTGGCAGAGCCCGGCTGCCAAATTGGAAACGTCCAGACATTGCGCCCACAGGAAAGCTGCCAGCACTGAAAGCTCTAGCTGGTTTTCACTGTCCCTTGGAACTGCATTCGCTGCCACACAGACATTCGCGCTCTGCTAAAGCATTGCTTCGTAATGGGGCAACACTCTGTATCTCTCTCTGGCAGAGCCCGGCTGCCAAATTGGAAACGTCCAGAGATTGCGCCCACAGGAAAGCTGCCAGCACTGAAAGCTCTAGCTGGTTTTCACTGTCCCTTGGAACTGCATTCGCTGCCACACAGACATTCGCGCTCTGCTAAAGCATTGCTTCGTAATGGGGCAACACTCTGTATCTCTCTCTGGCAGAGCCCGGCTGCCAAATTGGAAACGTCCAGACATTGCGCCCACAGGAAAGCTGCCAGCACTGAAAGCTCTAGCTGGTTTTCACTGTCCCTTGGAACTGCATTCGCTGCCACACAGACATTCGCGCTCTGCTAAAGCATTGCTTCGTAATGGGGCAACACTCTGTATCTCTCTCTGGCAGAGCCCGGCTGCCAAATTGGAAACGTCCAGAGATTGCGCCCACAGGAAAGCTGCCAGCACTGAAAGCTCTAGCTGGTTTTCACTGTCCCTTGGAACTGCATTCGCTGCCACACAGACATTTGCGCTCTGCTAAAGCATTGCTTCGTAATGGGGCAACACTCTGTATCTCTCTCTGGCAGAGCCCGGCTGCCAAATTGGAAACGTCCAGACATTGCGCCCACAGGAAAGCTGCCAGCACTGAAAGCTCTAGCTGGTTTTCACTGTCCCTTGGAACTGCATTCGCTGCCACACAGACATTCGCGCTCTGCTAAAGCATTGCTTCGTAATGGGGCAACACTCTGTATCTCTCTCTGGCAGAGCTCGGCTGCCAAATTGGAAACGTCCAGACATTGCGCCCACAGGAAAGCTGCCAGCACTGAAAGCTCTAGCTGGTTTTCACTGTCCCTTGGAACTGCATTCGCTGCCACACAGACATTCGCGCTCTGCTAAAGCATTGCTTCGTAATGGGGCAACACTCTGTATCTCTCTCTGGCAGAGCCCGGCTGCCAAATTGGAAACGTCCAGAGATTGCGCCCACAGGAAAGCTGCCAGCACTGAAAGCTCTAGCTGGTTTTCACTGTCCCTTGGAACTGCATTCGCTGCCACACAGACATTCGCGCTCTGCTAAAGCATTGCTTCGTAATGGGGCAACACTCTGTATCTCTCTCTGGCAGAGCCCGGCTGCCAAATTGGAAACGTCCAGAGATTGCGCCCACAGGAAAGCTGCCAGCACTGAAAGCTCTAGCTGGTTTTCACTGTCCCTTGGAACTGCATTCGCTGCCACACAGACATTTGCGCTCTGCTAAAGCATTGCTTCGTAATGGGGCAACACTCTGTATCTCTCTCTGGCAGAGCCCGGCTGCCAAATTGGAAACGTCCAGAGATTGCGCCCACAGGAAAGCTGCCAGCACTGAAAGCTCTAGCTGGTTTTCACTGTCCCTTGGAACTGCATTCGCTGCCACACAGACATTCGCGCTCTGCTAAAGCATTGCTTCGTAATGGGGCAACACTCTGGATCTCTCTCTGGCAGAGCCCGGCTGCCAAATTGGAAACGTCCAGACATTGCGCCCACAGGAAAGCTGCCAGCACTGAAAGCTCTAGCTGGTTTTCACTGTCCCTTGGAACTGCATTCGCTGCCACACAGACATTCGCGCTCTGCTAAAGCATTGCTTCGTAATGGGGCAACACTCTGTATCTCTCTCTGGCAGAGCCCGGCTGCCAAATTGGAAACGTCCAGACATTGCGCCCACAGGAAAGCTGCCAGCACTGAAAGCTCTAGCTGGTTTTCACTGTCCCTTGGAACTGCATTCGCTGCCACACAGACATTCGCGCTCTGCTAAAGCATTGCTTCGTAATGGGGCAACACTCTGTATCTCTCTCTGGCAGAGCCCGGCTGCCAAATTGGAAACGTCCAGAGATTGCGCCCACAGGAAAGCTGCCAGCACTGAAAGCTCTAGCTGGTTTTCACTGTCCCTTGGAACTGCATTCGCTGCCACACAGACATTCGCGCTCTGCTAAAGCATTGCTTCGTAATGGGGCAACACTCTGTATCTCTCTCTGGCAGAGCCCGGCTGCCAAATTGGAAACGTCCAGACATTGCGCCCACAGGAAAGCTGCCAGCACTGAAAGCTCTAGCTGGTTTTCACTGTCCCTTGGAACTGCATTCGCTGCCACACAGACATTTGCGCTCTGCTAAAGCATTGCTTCGTAATGGGGCAACACTCTGTATCTCTCTCTGGCAGAGCCCGGCTGCCAAATTGGAAACGTCCAGACATTGCGCCCACAGGAAAGCTGCCAGCACTGAAAGCTCTAGCTGGTTTTCACTGTCCCTTGGAACTGCATTCGCTGCCACACAGACATTCGCGCTCTGCTAAAGCATTGCTTCGTAATGGGGCAACACTCTGTATCTCTCTCTGGCAGAGCCCGGCTGCCAAATTGGAAACGTCCAGAGATTGCGCCCACAGGAAAGCTGCCAGCACTGAAAGCTCTAGCTGGTTTTCACTGTCCCTTGGAACTGCATTCGCTGCCACACAGACATTCGCGCTCTGCTAAAGCATTGCTTCGTAATGGGGCAACACTCTGTATCTCTCTCTGGCAGAGCCCGGCTGCCAAATTGGAAACGTCCAGAGATTGCGCCCACAGGAAAGCTGCCAGCACTGAAAGCTCTAGCTGGTTTTCACTGTCCCTTGGAACTGCATTCGCTGCCACACAGACATTCGCGCTCTGCTAAAGCATTGCTTCGTAATGGGGCAACACTCTGTATCTCTCTCTGGCAGAGCCCGGCTGCCAAATTGGAAACGTCCAGACATTGCGCCCACAGGAAAGCTGCCAGCACTGAAAGCTCTAGCTGGTTTTCACTGTCCCTTGGAACTGCATTCGCTGCCACACAGACATTCGCGCTCTGCTAAAGCATTGCTTCGTAATGGGGCAACACTTTGTATCTCTCTCTGGCAGAGCCCGGCTGCCAAATTGGAAACGTCCAGAGATTGCGCCCACAGGAAAGCTGCCAGCACTGAAAGCTCTAGCTGGTTTTCACTGTCCCTTGGAACTGCATTCGCTGCCACACAGACATTTGCGCTCTGCTAAAGCATTGCTTCGTAATGGGGCAACACTCTGTATCTCTCTCTGGCAGAGCCCGGCTGCCAAATTGGAAACGTCCAGACATTGCGCCCACAGGAAAGCTGCCAGCACTGAAAGCTCTAGCTGGTTTTCACTGTCCCTTGGAACTGCATTCGCTGCCACACAGACATTCGCGCTCTGCTAAAGCATTGCTTCGTAATGGGGCAACACTCTGTATCTCTCTCTGGCAGAGCCCGGCTGCCAAATTGGAAACGTCCAGAGATTGCGCCCACAGGAAAGCTGCCAGCACTGAAAGCTCTAGCTGGTTTTCACTGTCCCTTGGAACTGCATTCGCTGCCACACAGACATTCGCGCTCTGCTAAAGCATTGCTTCGTAATGGGGCAACACTCTGTATCTCTCTCTGGCAGAGCTCGGCTGCCAAATTGGAAACGTCCAGACATTGCGCCCACAGGAAAGCTGCCAGCACTGAAAGCTCTAGCTGGTTTTCACTGTCCCTTGGAACTGCATTCGCTGCCACACAGACATTCGCGCTCTGCTAAAGCATTGCTTCGTAATGGGGCAACACTCTGTATCTCTCTCTGGCAGAGCCCGGCTGCCAAATTGGAAACGTCCAGAGATTGCGCCCACAGGAAAGCTGCCAGCACTGAAAGCTCTAGCTGGTTTTCACTGACCCTTGGAACTGCATTCGCTGCCACACAGACATTCGCGCTCTGCTAAAGCATTGCTTCGTAATGGGGCAACACTCTGTATCTCTCTCTGGCAGAGCCCGGCTGCCAAATTGGAAACGTCCAGACATTGCGCCCACAGGAAAGCTGCCAGCACTGAAAGCTCTAGCTGGTTTTCACTGTCCCTTGGAACTGCATTCGCTGCCACACAGACATTCGCGCTCTGCTAAAGCATTGCTTCCTAATGGGGCAACACTCTGTATCTCTCTCTGGCAGAGCCCGGCTGCCAAATTGGAAACGTCCAGACATTGCGCCCACAGGAAAGCTGCCAGCACTGAAAGCTGTAGCTGGTTTTCACTGTCCCTTGGAACTGCATTCGCTGCCACACAGACATTCGCGCTCTGCTAAAGCATTGCTTCGTAATGGGGCAACACTCTGTATCTCTCTCTGGCAGAGCCCGGCTGCCAAATTGGAAACGTCCAGAGATTGCGCCCACAGGAAAGCTGCCAGCACTGAAAGCTCTAGCTGGTTTTCACTGTCCCTTGGAACTGCATTCGCTGCCACACAGACATTTGCGCTCTGCTAAAGCATTGCTTCGTAATGGGGCAACACTCTGTATCTCTCTCTGGCAGAGCCCGGCTGCCAAATTGGAAACGTCCAGACATTGCGCCCACAGGAAAGCTGCCAGCACTGAAAGCTCTAGCTGGTTTTCACTGTCCCTTGGAACTGCATTCGCTGCCACACAGACATTCGCGCTCTGCTAAAGCATTGCTTCGTAATGGGGCAACACTCTGTATCTCTCTCTGGCAGAGCCCGGCTGCCAAATTGGAAACGTCCAGAGATTGCGCCCACAGGAAAGCTGCCAGCACTGAAAGCTCTAGCTGGTTTTCACTGTCCCTTGGAACTGCATTCGCTGCCACACAGACATTCGCGCTCTGCTAAAGCATTGCTTCGTAATGGGGCAACACTCTGTATCTCTCTCTGGCAGAGCCCGGCTGCCAAATTGGAAACGTCCAGAGATTGCGCCCACAGGAAAGCTGCCAGCACTGAAAGCTCTAGCTGGTTTTCACTGTCCCTTGGAACTGCATTCGCTGCCACACAGACATTCGCGCTCTGCTAAAGCTTAACTTGGTAATTGGGCAACACTCTGTATCTCTCTCTGGCAGAGCCCGGCTGCCAAATTGGAAACGTCCAGAGATTGCGCCCACAGGAAAGCTGCCAGCACTGAAAGCTCTAGCTGGTTTTCACTGTCCCTTGGAACTGCATTCGCTGCCACACAGACATTCGCGCTCTGCTAAAGCATTGCTTCGTAATGGGGCAACACTCTGTATCTCTCTCTGGCAGAGCCCGGCTGCCAAATTGGAAACGTCCAGACATTGCGCCCACAGGAAAGCTGCCAGCACTGAAAGCTCTAGCTGGTTTTCACTGTCCCTTGGAACTGCATTCGCTGCCACACAGACATTCGCGCTCTGCTAAAGCATTGCTTCGTAATGGGGCAACACTCTGTATCTCTCTCTGGCAGAGCCCGGCTGCCAAATTGGAAACGTCCAGACATTGCGCCCACAGGAAAGCTGCCAGCACTGAAAGCTCTAGCTGGTTTTCACTGTCCCTTGGAACTGCATTCGCTGCCACACAGACATTCGCGCTCTGCTAAAGCATTGCTTCGTAATGGGGCAACACTCTGTATCTCTCTCTGGCAGAGCCCGGCTGCCAAATTGGAAACGTCCAGAGATTGCGCCCACAGGAAAGCTGCCAGCACTGAAAGCTCTAGCTGGTTTTCACTGTCCCTTGGAACTGCATTCGCTGCCACACAGACATTTGCGCTCTGCTAAAGCATTGCTTCGTAATGGGGCAACACTCTGTATCTCTCTCTGGCAGAGCCCGGCTGCCAAATTGGAAACGTCCAGAGATTGCGCCCACAGGAAAGCTGCCAGCACTGAAAGCTCTAGCTGGTTTTCACTGTCCCTTGGAACTGCATTCGCTGCCACACAGACATTCGCGCTCTGCTAAAGCATTGCTTCCTAATGGGGCAACACTCTGTATCTCTCTCTGGCAGAGCCCGGCTGCCAAATTGGAAACGTCCAGACATTGCGCCCACAGGAAAGCTGCCAGCACTGAAAGCTCTAGCTGGTTTTCACTGTCCCTTGGAACTGCATTCGCTGCCACACAGACATTCGCGCTCTGCTAAAGCATTGCTTCGTAATGGGGCAACACTCTGTATCTCTCTCTGGCAGAGCCCGGCTGCCAAATTGGAAACGTCCAGAGATTGCGCCCACAGGAAAGATGCCAGCACTGAAAGCTCTAGCTGGTTTTCACTGTCCCTTGGAACTGCATTCGCTGCCACACAGACATTCGCGCTCTGCTAAAGCATTGCTTCGTAATGGGGCAACACTCTGTATCTCTCTCTGGCAGAGCCCGGCTGCCAAATTGGAAACGTCCAGACATTGCGCCCACAGGAAAGCTGCCAGCACTGAAAGCTCTAGCTGGTTTTCACTGTCCCTTGGAACTGCATTCGCTGCCACACAGACATTCGCGCTCTGCTAAAGCATTGCTTCGTAATGGGGCAACACTCTGTATCTCTCTCTGGCAGAGCCCGGCTGCCAAATTGGAAACGTCCAGAGATTGCGCCCACAGGAAAGCTGCCAGCACTGAAAGCTCTAGCTGGTTTTCACTGTCCCTTGGAACTGCATTCGCTGCCACACAGACATTCGCGCTCTGCTAAAGCATTGCTTCGTAATGGGGCAACACTCTGTATCTCTCTCTGGCAGAGCCAGGCTGCCAAATTGGAAACGTCCAGACATTGCGCCCACAGGAAAGCTGCCAGCACTGAAAGCTCTAGCTGGTTTTCACTGTCCCTTGGAACTGCATTCGCTGCCACACAGACATTTGCGCTCTGCTAAAGCATTGCTTCGTAATGGGGCAACACTCTGTATCTCTCTCTGGCAGAGCCCGGCTGCCAAATTGGAAACGTCCAGACATTGCGCCCACAGGAAAGCTGCCAGCACTGAAAGCTCTAGCTGGTTTTCACTGTCCCTTGGAACTGCATTCGCTGCCACACAGACATTCGCGCTCTGCTAAAGCATTGCTTCGTAATGGGGCAACACTCTGTATCTCTCTCTGGCAGAGCCCGGCTGCCAAATTGGAAACGTCCAGAGATTGCGCCCACAGGAAAGCTGCCAGCACTGAAAGCTCTAGCTGGTTTTCACTGTCCCTTGGAACTGCATTCGCTGCCACACAGACATTCGCGCTCTGCTAAAGCATTGCTTCGTAATGGGGCAACACTCTGTATCTCTCTCTGGCAGAGCCCGGCTGCCAAATTGGAAACGGCCAGAGATTGCGCCCACAGGAAAGCTGCCAGCACTGAAAGCTCTAGCTGGTTTTCACTGTCCCTTGGAACTGCATTCGCTGCCACACAGACATTCGCGCTCTGCTAAAGCATTGCTTCGTAATGGGGCAACACTCTGTATCTCTCTCTGGCAGAGCCCGGCTGCCAAATTGGAAACGTCCAGAGATTGCGCCCACAGGAAAGCTGCCAGCACTGAAAGCTGTAGCTGGTTTTCACTGTCCCTTGGAACTGCATTCGCTGCCACACAGACATTCGCGCTCTGCTAAAGCATTGCTTCGTAATGGGGCAACACTCTGTATCTCTCTCTGGCAGAGCCCGGCTGCCAAATTGGAAACGTCCAGAGATTGCGCCCACAGGAAAGCTGCCAGCACTGAAAGCTCTAGCTGGTTTTCACTGTCCCTTGGAACTGCATTCGCTGCCACACAGACATTCGCGCTCTGCTAAAGCATTGCTTCGTAATGGGGCAACACTCTGTATCTCTCTCTGGCAGAGCCCGGCTGCCAAATTGGAAACGTCCAGACATTGCGCCCACAGGAAAGCTGCCAGCACTGAAAGCTCTAGCTGGTTTTCACTGTCCCTTGGAACTGCATTCGCTGCCACACAGACATTCGCGCTCTGCTAAAGCATTGCTTCGTAATGGGGCAACACTCTGTATCTCTCTCTGGCAGAGCCCGGCTGCCAAATTGGAAACGTCCAGACATTGCGCCCACAGGAAAGCTGCCAGCACTGAAAGCTCTAGCTGGTTTTCACTGTCCCTTGGAACTGCATTCGCTGCCACACAGACATTCGCGCTCTGCTAAAGCATTGCTTCGTAATGGGGCAACACTCTGTATCTCTCTCTGGCAGAGCCCGGCTGCCAAATTGGAAACGTCCAGAGATTGCGCCCACAGGAAAGCTGCCAGCACTGAAAGCTCTAGCTGGTTTTCACTGTCCCTTGGAACTGCATTCGCTGCCACACAGACATTCGCGCTCTGCTAAAGCATTGCTTCGTAATGGGGCAACACTCTGTATCTCTCTCTGGCAGAGCCCGGCTGCCAAATTGGAAACGTCCAGAGATTGCGCCCACAGGAAAGATGCCAGCACTGAAAGCTCTAGCTGGTTTTCACTGTCCCTTGGAACTGCATTCGCTGCCACACAGACATTCGCGCTCTGCTAAAGCATTGCTTCGTAATGGGGCAACACTCTGTATCTCTCTCTGGCAGAGCCCGGCTGCCAAATTGGAAACGTCCAGAGATTGCGCCCACAGGAAAGCTGCCAGCACTGAAAGCTCTAGCTGGTTTTCACTGTCCCTTGGAACTGCATTCGCTGCCACACAGACATTCGCGCTCTGCTAAAGCATTGCTTCGTAATGGGACAACACTCTGTATCTCTCTCTGGCAGAGCCCGGCTGCCAAATTGGAAACGTCCAGACATTGCGCCCACAGGAAAGCTGCCAGCACTGAAAGCTCTAGCTGGTTTTCACTGTCCCTTGGAACTGCATTCGCTGCCACACAGACATTCGCGCTCTGCTAAAGCATTGCTTCGTAATGGGGCAACACTCTGTATCTCTCTCTGGCAGAGCCCGGCTGCCAAATTGGAAACGTCCAGACATTGCGCCCACAGGAAAGCTGCCAGCACTGAAAGCTCTAGCTGGTTTTCACTGTCCCTTGGAACTGCATTCGCTGCCACACAGACATTCGCGCTCTGCTAAAGCATTGCTTCGTAATGGGGCAACACTCTGTATCTCTCTCTGGCAGAGCCCGGCTGCCAAATTGGAAACGTCCAGACATTGCGCCCACAGGAAAGCTGCCAGCACTGAAAGCTCTAGCTGGTTTTCACTGTCCCTTGGAACTGCTTTCGCTGCCACACAGACATTCGCGCTCTGCTAAAGCATTGCTTCGTAATGGGGCAACACTCTGTATCTCTCTCTGGCAGAGCCCGGCTGCCAAATTGGAAACGTCCAGACATTGCGCCCACAGGAAAGCTGCCAGCACTGAAAGCTCTAGCTGGTTTTCACTGTCCCTTGGAACTGCTTTCGCTGCCACACAGACATTCGCGCTCTGCTAAAGCATTGCTTCGTAATGGGGCAACACTCTGTATCTCTCTCTGGCAGAGCCCGGCTGCCAAATTGGAAACGTCCAGACATTGCGCCCACAGGAAAGCTGCCAGCACTGAAAGCTCTAGCTGGTTTTCACTGTCCCTTGGAACTGCATTCGCTGCCACACAGACATTCGCGCTCTGCTAAACCTTAACTTGGTAATTGGGCAACACTCTGTATCTCTCTCTGGCAGAGCCCGGCTGCCAAATTGGAAACGTCCAGAGATTGCGCCCACAGGAAAGCTGCCAGCACTGAAAGCTCTAGCTGGTTTTCACTGTCCCTTGGAACTGCATTCGCTGCCACACAGACATTCGCGCTCTGCTAAAGCATTGCTTCGTAATGGGGCAACACTCTGTATCTCTCTCTGGCAGAGCCCGGCTGCCAAATTGGAAACGTCCAGACATTGCGCCCACAGGAAAGCTGCCAGCACTGAAAGCTGTAGCTGGTTTTCACTGTCCCTTGGAACTGCATTCGCTGCCACACAGACATTCGCGCTCTGCTAAAGCATTGCTTCGTAATGGGGCAACACTCTGTATCTCTCTCTGGCAGAGCCCGGCTGCCAAATTGGAAACGTCCAGAGATTGCGCCCACAGGAAAGCTGCCAGCACTGAAAGCTCTAGCTGGTTTTCACTGTCCCTTGGAACTGCTTTCGCTGCCACACAGACATTCGCGCTCTGCTAAAGCATTGCTTCGTAATGGGGCAACACTCTGTATCTCTCTCTGGCAGAGCCGGCTGCCAAATTGGAAATGTCCAGAGATTGCGCCCACAGGAAAGCTGCCAGCACTGAAAGCTCTAGCTGGTTTTCACTGTCCCTTGGAACTGCATTCGCTGCCACACAGACATTCGCGCTCTGCTAAAGCATTGCTTCGTAATGGGGCAACACTCTGTATCTCTCTCTGGCAGAGCCCGGCTGCCAAATTGGAAACGTCCAGACATTGCGCCCACAGGAAAGCTGCCAGCACTGAAAGCTCTAGCTGGTTTTCACTGTCCCTTGGAACTGCATTCGCTGCCACACAGACATTCGCGCTCTGCTAAAGCATTGCTTCGTAATGGGGCAACACTCTGTATCTCTCTCTGGCAGAGCCCGGCTGCGAAATTGGAAACGTCCAGAGATTGCGCCCACAGGAAAGCTGCCAGCACTGAAAGCTCTAGCTGGTTTTCACTGTCCCTTGGAACTGCATTCGCTGCCACACAGACATTCGCGCTCTGCTAAAGCATTGCTTCGTAATGGGGCAACACTCTGTATCTCTCTCTGGCAGAGCCCGGCTGCCAAATTGGAAACGTCCAGACATTGCGCCCACAGGAAAGCTGCCAGCACTGAAAGCTCTAGCTGGTTTTCACTGTCCCTTGGAACTGCATTCGCTGCCACACAGACATTCGCGCTCTGCTAAAGCATTGCTTCGTAATGGGGCAACACTCTGTATCTCTCTCTGGCAGAGCCCGGCTGCCAAATTGGAAACGTCCAGACATTGCGCCCACAGGAAAGCTGCCAGCACTGAAAGCTCTAGCTGGTTTTCACTGTCCCTTGGAACTGCATTCGCTGCCACACAGACATTCGCGCTCTGCTAAAGCATTGCTTCGTAATGGGGCAACACTCTGTATCTCTCTCTGGCAGAGCCCGGCTGCCAAATTGGAAACGTCCAGACCATTGCGCCCACAGGAAAGCTGCCAGCACTGAAAGCTCTAGCTGGTTTTCACTGTCCCTTGGAACTGCATTCGCTGCCACACAGACATTCGCGCTCTGCTAAAGCATTGCTTCGTAATGGGGCAACACTCTGTATCTCTCTCTGGCAGAGCCCGGCTGCCAAATTGGAAACGTCCAGAGATTGCGCCCACAGGAAAGCTGCCAGCACTGAAAGCTCTAGCTGGTTTTCACTGTCCCTTGGAACTGCATTCGCTGCCACACAGACATTTGCGCTCTGCTAAAGCATTGCTTCGTAATGGGGCAACACTCTGTATCTCTCTCTGGCAGAGCCCGGCTGCCAAATTGGAAACGTCCAGAGATTGCGCCCACAGGAAAGCTGCCAGCACTGAAAGCTCTAGCTGGTTTTCACTGACCCTTGGAACTGCATTCGCTGCCACACAGACATTCGCGCTCTGCTAAAGCATTGCTTCGTAATGGGGCAACACTCTGTATCTCTGTCTGGCAGAGCCCGGCTGCCAAATTGGAAACGTCCAGACATTGCGCCCACAGGAAAGCTGCCAGCACTGAAAGCTCTAGCTGGTTTTCACTGTCCCTTGGAACTGCATTCGCTGCCACACAGACATTCGCGCTCTGCTAAAGCATTGCTTCCTAATGGGGCAACACTCTGTATCTCTCTCTGGCAGAGCCCGGCTGCCAAATTGGAAACGTCCAGACATTGCGCCCACAGGAAAGCTGCCAGCACTGAAAGCTGTAGCTGGTTTTCACTGTCCCTTGGAACTGCATTCGCTGCCACACAGACATTCGCGCTCTGCTAAAGCATTGCTTCGTAATGGGGCAACACTCTGTATCTCTCTCTGGCAGAGCCCGGCTGCCAAATTGGAAACGTCCAGAGATTGCGCCCACAGGAAAGCTGCCAGCACTGAAAGCTCTAGCTGGTTTTCACTGTCCCTTGGAACTGCATTCGCTGCCACACAGACATTCGCGCTCTGCTAAAGCATTGCTTCGTAATGGGGCAACACTCTGTATCTCTCTCTGGCAGAGCCCGGCTGCCAAATTGGAAACGTCCAGAGATTGCGCCCACAGGAAAGCTGCCAGCACTGAAAGCTCTAGCTGGTTTTCACTGTCCCTTGGAACTGCATTCGCTGCCACACAGACATTCGCGCTCTACTAAAGCATTGCTTCGTAATGGGGCAACAGTCTGTATCTCCCTCTGGCAGAGCCTGGCTGCCAAATTGGAAACGTCCAGAGATTGCGCCCACAGGAAAGCTGCCAGCACTGAAAGCTGTAGCTGGTTTTCACTGTCCCTTGGAACTGCATTCGCTGCCACACAGACATTCGCGCTCTGCTAAAGCATTGCTTCGTAATGGGGCAACACTCTGTATCTCTCTCTGGCAGAGCCCGGCTGCCAAATTGGAAACGTCCAGACATTGCGCCCACAGGAAAGCTGCCAGCACTGAAAGCTCTAGCTGGTTTTCACTGTCCCTTGGAACTGCATTCGCTGCCACACAGACATTCGCGCTCTGCTAAAGCATTGCTTCGTAATGGGGCAACACTCTGTATCTCTCTCTGGCAGAGCCCGGCTGCCAAATTGGAAACGTCCAGAGATTGCGCCCACAGGAAAGCTGCCAGCACTGAAAGCTCTAGCTGGTTTTCACTGTCCCTTGGAACTGCATTCGCTGCCACACAGACATTCGCGCTCTGCTAAAGCTTAACTTGGTAATTGGGCAACACTCTGTATCTCTCTCTGGCAGAGCCCGGCTGCCAAATTGGAAACGTCCAGAGATTGCGCCCACAGGAAAGCTGCCAGCACTGAAAGCTCTAGCTGGTTTTCACTGTCCCTTGGAACTGCATTCGCTGCCACACAGACATTCGCGCTCTGCTAAAGCATTGCTTCGTAATGGGGCAACACTCTGTATCTCTCTCTGGCAGAGCCCGGCTGCCAAATTGGAAACGTCCAGAGATTGCGCCCACAGGAAAGCTGCCAGCACTGAAAGCTCTAGCTGGTTTTCACTGTCCCTTGGAACTGCATTCGCTGCCACACAGACATTCGCGCTCTGCTAAAGCATTGCTTCGTAATGGGGCAACACTCTGTATCTCTCTCTGGCAGAGCCCGGCTGCCAAATTGGAAACGTCCAGACATTGCGCCCACAGGAAAGCTGCCAGCACTGAAAGCTCTAGCTGGTTTTCACTGTCCCTTGGAACTGCATTCGCTGCCACACAGACATTCGCGCTCTGCTAAAGCATTGCTTCGTAATGGGGCAACACTCTGTATCTCTCTCTGGCAGAGCCCGGCTGCCAAATTGGAAACGTCCAGACATTGCGCCCACAGGAAAGCTGCCAGCACTGAAAGCTCTAGCTGGTTTTCACTGTCCCTTGGAACTGCATTCGCTGCCACACAGACATTTGCGCTCTGCTAAAGCATTGCTTCGTAATGGGGCAACACTCTGTATCTCTCTCTGGCAGAGCCCGGCTGCCAAATTGGAAACGTCCAGAGATTGCGCCCACAGGAAAGCTGCCAGCACTGAAAGCTCTAGCTGGTTTTCACTGTCCCTTGGAACTGCATTCGCTGCCACACAGACATTCGCGCTCTGCTAAAGCATTGCTTCGTAATGGGGAAACACTCTGTATCTCTCTCTGGCAGAGCCCGGCTGCCAAATTGGAAACGTCCAGAGATTGCGCCCACAGGAAAGCTGCCAGCACTGAAAGCTCTAGCTGGTTTTCACTGTCCCTTGGAACTGCATTCGCTGCCACACAGACATTCGCGCTCTGCTAAAGCATTGCTTCGTAATGGGGCAACACTCTGTATCTCTCTCTGGCAGAGCCCGGCTGCCAAATTGGAAACGTCCAGAGATTGCGCCCACAGGAAAGCTGCCAGCACTGAAAGCTCTAGCTGGTTTTCACTGTCCCTTGGAACTGCATTCGCTGCCACACAGACATTCGCGCTCTGCTAAAGCTTAACTTGGTAATTGGGCAACACTCTGTATCTCTCTCTGGCAGAGCCCGGCTGCCAAATTGGAAACGTCCAGAGATTGCGCCCACAGGAAAGCTGCCAGCACTGAAAGCTCTAGCTGGTTTTCACTGTCCCTTGGAACTGCATTCGCTGCCACACAGACATTCGCGCTCTGCTAAAGCATTGCTTCCTAATGGGGCAACACTCTGTATCTCTCTCTGGCAGAGCCCGGCTGCCAAATTGGAAACGTCCAGAGATTGCGCCCACAGGAAAGCTGCCAGCACTGAAAGCTCTAGCTGGTTTTCACTGTCCCTTGGAACTGCATTCGCTGCCACACAGACATTCGCGCTCTGCTAAAGCATTGCTTCGTAATGGGGCAACACTCTGTATCTCTCTCTGGCAGAGCCCGGCTGCCAAATTGGAAACGTCCAGACATTGCGCCCACAGGAAAGCTGCCAGCACTGAAAGCTCTAGCTGGTTTTCACTGTCCCTTGGAACTGCATTCGCTGCCACACAGACATTCGCGCTCTGCTAAAGCATTGCTTCGTAATGGGGCAACACTCTGTATCTCTCTCTGGCAGAGCCCGGCTGCCAAATTGGAAACGTCCAGAGATTGCGCCCACAGGAAAGCTGCCAGCACTGAAAGCTCTAGCTGGTTTTCACTGTCCCTTGGAACTGCATTCGCTGCCACACAGACATTCGCGCTCTGCTAAAGCATTGCTTCGTAATGGGGCAACACTCTGTATCTCTCTCTGGCAGAGCCCGGCTGCCAAATTGGAAACGTCCAGAGATTGCGCCCACAGGAAAGCTGCCAGCACTGAAAGCTCTAGCTGGTTTTCACTGTCCCTTGGAACTGCATTCGCTGCCACACAGACATTCGCGCTCTGCTAAAGCTTAACTTGGTAATTGGGCAACACTCTGTATCTCTCTCTGGCAGAGCCCGGCTGCCAAATTGGAAACGTCCAGAGATTGCGCCCACAGGAAAGCTGCCAGCACTGAAAGCTCTAGCTGGTTTTCACTGTCCCTTGGAACTGCATTCGCTGCCACACAGACATTCGCGCTCTGCTAAAGCATTGCTTCCTAATGGGGCAACACTCTGTATCTCTCTCTGGCAGAGCCCGGCTGCCAAATTGGAAACGTCCAGAGATTGCGCCCACAGGAAAGCTGCCAGCACTGAAAGCTCTAGCTGGTTTTCACTGTCCCTTGGAACTGCATTCGCTGCCACACAGACATTCGCGCTCTGCTAAAGCATTGCTTCGTAATGGGGCAACACTCTGTATCTCTCTCTGGCAGAGCCCGGCTGCCAAATTGGAAACGTCCAGAGATTGCGCCCACAGGAAAGCTGCCAGCACTGAAAGCTCTAGCTGGTTTTCACTGTCCCTTGGAACTGCATTCGCTGCCACACAGACATTCGCGCTCTGCTAAAGCATTGCTTCGTAATGGGGCAACACTCTGTATCTCTCTCTGGCAGAGCCCGGCTGCCAAATTGGAAACGTCCAGAGAGTGCGCCCACAGGAAAGCTGCCAGCACTGAAAGCTCTAGCTGGTTTTCACTGTCCCTTGGAACTGCATTCGCTGCCACACAGACATTCGCGCTCTGCTAAAGCATTGCTTCGTAATGGGGCAACACTCTGTATCTCTCTCTGGCAGAGCCCGGCTGCCAAATTGGAAACGTCCAGAGATTGCGCCCACAGGAAAGCTGCCAGCACTGAAAGCTCTAGCTGGTTTTCACTGTCCCTTGGAACTGCATTCGCTGCCACACAGACATTTGCGCTCTGCTAAAGCATTGCTTCGTAATGGGGCAACACTCTGTATCTCTCTCTGGCAGAGCCCGGCTGCCAAATTGGAAACGTCCAGACATTGCGCCCACAGGAAAGCTGCCAGCACTGAAAGCTCTAGCTGGTTTTCACTGTCCCTTGGAACTGCATTCGCTGCCACACAGACATTCGCGCTCTGCTAAAGCATTGCTTCGTAATGGGGCAACACTCTGTATCTCTCTCTGGCAGAGCCCGGCTGCCAAATTGGAAACGTCCAGAGATTGCGCCCACAGGAAAGCTGCCAGCACTGAAAGCTCTAGCTGGTTTTCACTGTCCCTTGGAACTGCATTCGCTGCCACACAGACATTCGCGCTCTGCTAAAGCTTAACTTAGTAATTGGGCAACACTCTGTATCTCTCTCTGGCAGAGCCCGGCTGCCAAATTGGAAACGTCCAGACATTGCGCCCACAGGAAAGCTGCCAGCACTGAAAGCTCTAGCTGGTTTTCACTGTCCCTTGGAACTGCATTCGCTGCCACACAGACATTCGCGCTCTGCTAAAGCATTGCTTCGTAATGGGGCAACACTCTGTATCTCTCTCTGGCAGAGCCCGGCTGCCAAATTGGAAACGTCCAGACATTGCGCCCACAGGAAAGCTGCCAGCACTGAAAGCTCTAGCTGGTTTTCACTGTCCCTTGGAACTGCATTCGCTGCCACACAGACATTCGCGCTCTGCTAAAGCATTGCTTCGTAATGGGGCAACACTCTGTATCTCTCTCTGGCAGAGCCCGGCTGCCAAATTGGAAACGTCCAGACATTGCGCCCACAGGAAAGCTGCCAGCACTGAAAGCTCTAGCTGGTTTTCACTGTCCCTTGGAACTGCATTCGCTGCCACACAGACATTTGCGCTCTGCTAAAGCATTGCTTCGTAATGGGGCAACACTCTGTATCTCTCTCTGGCAGAGCCCGGCTGCCAAATTGGAAACGTCCAGACATTGCGCCCACAGGAAAGCTGCCAGCACTGAAAGCTCTAGCTGGTTTTCACTGTCCCTTGGAACTGCATTCGCTGCCACACAGACATTCGCGCTCTGCTAAAGCATTGCTTCGTAATGGGGCAACACTCTGTATCTCTCTCTGGCAGAGCCCGGCTGCCAAATTGGAAACGTCCAGAGATTGCGCCCACAGGAAAGCTGCCAGCACTGAAAGCTCTAGCTGGTTTTCACTGTCCCTTGGAACTGCATTCGCTGCCACACAGACATTTGCGCTCTGCTAAAGCATTGCTTCGTAATGGGGCAACACTCTGTATCTCTCTCTGGCAGAGCCCGGCTGCCAAATTGGAAACGTCCAGAGATTGCGCCCACAGGAAAGATGCCAGCACTGAAAGCTCTAGCTGGTTTTCACTGTCCCTTGGAACTGCATTCGCTGCCACACAGACATTCGCGCTCTGCTAAAGCATTGCTTCGTAATGGGGCAACACTCTGTATCTCTCTCTGGCAGAGCCCGGCTGCCAAATTGGAAACGTCCAGAGATTGCGCCCACAGGAAAGCTGCCAGCACTGAAAGCTCTAGCTGGTTTTCACTGTCCCTTGGAACTGCATTCGCTGCCACACAGACATTCGCGCTCTGCTAAAGCATTGCTTCGTAATGGGGCAACACTCTGTATCTCTCTCTGGCAGAGCCCGGCTGCCAAATTGGAAACGTCCAGACATTGCGCCCACAGGAAAGCTGCCAGCACTGAAAGCTCTAGCTGGTTTTCACTGTCCCTTGGAACTGCATTCGCTGCCACACAGACATTCGCGCTCTGCTAAAGTATTTCTTCGTAATGGGGCAACACTCTGTATCTCTCTCTGGCAGAGCCCGGCTGCCAAATTGGAAACGTCCAGACATTGCGCCCACAGGAAAGCTGCCAGCACTGAAAGCTCTAGCTGGTTTTCACTGTCCCTTGGAACTGCATTCGCTGCCACACAGACATTCGCGCTCTGCTAAAGCATTGCTTCGTAATGGGGCAACACTCTGTATCTCTCTCTGGCAGAGCCCGGCTGCCAAATTGGAAACGTCCAGACATTGCGCCCACAGGAAAGCTGCCAGCACTGAAAGCTCTAGCTGGTTTTCACTGTCCCTTGGAACTGCATTCGCTGCCACACAGACATTCGCGCTCTGCTAAAGCATTGCTTCGTAATGGGGCAACACTCTGTATCTCTCTCTGGCAGAGCCCGGCTGCCAAATTGGAAACGTCCAGAGATTGCGCCCACAGGAAAGCTGCCAGCACTGAAAGCTCTAGCTGGTTTTCACTGTCCCTTGGAACTGCATTCGCTGCCACACAGACATTCGCGCTCTGCTAAAGCATTGCTTCGTAATGGGGCAACACTCTGTATCTCTCTCTGGCAGAGCCCGGCTGCCAAATTGGAAACGTCCAGACATTGCGCCCACAGGAAAGCTGCCAGCACTGAAAGCTCTAGCTGGTTTTCACTGTCCCTTGGAACTGCATTCGCTGCCACACAGACATTCGCGCTCTGCTAAAGCTTAACTTGGTAATTGGGCAACACTCTGTATCTCTCTCTGGCAGAGCCCGGCTGCCAAATTGGAAACGTCCAGAGATTGCGCCCACAGGAAAGCTGCCAGCACTGAAAGCTCTAGCTGGTTTTCACTGTCCCTTGGAACTGCATTCGCTGCCACACAGACATTCGCGCTCTGCTAAAGCATTGCTTCGTAATGGGGCAACACTCTGTATCTCTCTCTGGCAGAGCCCGGCTGCCAAATTGGAAACGTCCAGACATTGCGCCCACAGGAAAGCTGCCAGCACTGAAAGCTGTAGCTGGTTTTCACTGTCCCTTGGAACTGCATTCGCTGCCACACAGACATTCGCGCTCTGCTAAAGCATTGCTTCGTAATGGGGCAACACTCTGGATCTCTCTCTGGCAGAGCCCGGCTGCCAAATTGGAAACGTCCAGACATTGCGCCCACAGGAAAGCTGCCAGCACTGAAAGCTCTAGCTGGTTTTCACTGTCCCTTGGAACTGCATTCGCTGCCACACAGACATTCGCGCTCTGCTAAAGCATTGCTTCCTAAAGGGGCAACACTCTGTATCTCTCTCTGGCAGAGCCCGGCTGCCAAATTGGAAACGTCCAGACATTGCGCCCACAGGAAAGCTGCCAGCACTGAAAGCTGTAGCTGGTTTTCACTGTCCCTTGGAACTGCATTCGCTGCCACACAGACATTCGCGCTCTGCTAAAGCATTGCTTCCTAATGGGGCAACACTCTGTATCTCTCTCTGGCAGAGCCCGGCTGCCAAATTGGAAACGTCCAGAGATTGCGCCCACAGGAAAGCTGCCAGCACTGAAAGCTCTAGCTGGTTTTCACTGTCCCTTGGAACTGCATTCGCTGCCACACAGACATTCGCGCTCTGCTAAAGCATTGCTTCGTAATGGGGCAACACTCTGTATCTCTCTCTGGCAGAGCCCGGCTGCCAAATTGGAAACGTCCAGAGATTGCGCCCACAGGAAAGCTGCCAGCACTGAAAGCTCTAGCTGGTTTTCACTGTCCCTTGGAACTGCATTCGCTGCCACACAGACATTCGCGCTCTGTTAAAGCATTGCTTCGTAATGGGGCAACACTCTGTATCTCTCTCTGGCAGAGCCCGGCTGCCAAATTGGAAACGTCCAGAGATTGCGCCCACAGGAAAGCTGCCAGCACTGAAAGCTCTAGCTGGTTTTCACTGTCCCTTGGAACTGCATTCGCTGCCACACAGACATTCGCGCTCTGCTAAAGCATTGCTTCGTAATGGGGCAACACTCTGTATCTCTCTCTGGCAGAGCCCGGCTGCCAAATTGGAAACGTCCAGACATTGCGCCCACAGGAAAGCTGCCAGCACTGAAAGCTCTAGCTGGTTTTCACTGTCCCTTGGAACTGCATTCGCTGCCACACAGACATTCGCGCTCTGCTAAAGCTTAACTTGGTAATTGGGCAACACTCTGTATCTCTCTCTGGCAGAGCCCGGCTGCCAAATTGGAAACGTCCAGAGATTGCGCCCACAGGAAAGCTGCCAGCACTGAAAGCTCTAGCTGGTTTTCACTGTCCCTTGGAACTGCATTCGCTGCCACACAGACATTCGCGCTCTGCTAAAGCATTGCTTCGTAATGGGGCAACACTCTGTATCTCTCTCTGGCAGAGCCCGGCTGCCAAATTGGAAACGTCCAGACATTGCGCCCACAGGAAAGCTGCCAGCACTGAAAGCTCTAGCTGGTTTTCACTGTCCCTTGGAACTGCATTCGCTGCCACACAGACATTCGCGCTCTGCTAAAGCATTGCTTCGTAATGGGGCAACACTCTGTATCTCTCTCTGGCAGAGCCCGGCTGCCAAATTGGAAACGTCCAGACATTGCGCCCACAGGAAAGCTGCCAGCACTGAAAGCTCTAGCTGGTTTTCACTGTCCCTTGGAACTGCTTTCGCTGCCACACAGACATTCGCGCTCTGCTAAAGCATTGCTTCGTAATGGGGCAACACTCTGTATCTCTCTCTGGCAGAGCCCGGCTGCCAAATTGGAAACGTCCAGACATTGCGCCCACAGGAAAGCTGCCAGCACTGAAAGCTCTAGCTGGTTTTCACTGTCCCTTGGAACTGCATTCGCTGCCACACAGACATTCGCGCTCTGCTAAAGCATTGCTTCCTAATGGGGCAACACTCTGTATCTCTCTCTGGCAGAGCCCGGCTGCCAAATTGGAAACGTCCAGACATTGCGCCCACAGGAAAGCTGCCAGCACTGAAAGCTCTAGCTGGTTTTCACTGTCCCTTGGAACTGCATTCGCTGCCACACAGACATTCGCGCTCTGCTAAAGCATTGCTTCGTAATGGGGCAACACTCTGTATCTCTCTCTGGCAGAGCCCGGCTGCCAAATTGGAAACGTCCAGAGATTGCGCCCACAGGAAAGCTGCCAGCACTGAAAGCTCTAGCTGGTTTTCACTGTCCCTTGGAACTGCATTCGCTGCCACACAGACATTCGCGCTCTGCTAAAGCATTGCTTCGTAATGGGGCAACACTCTGTATCTCTCTCTGGCAGAGCCCGGCTGCCAAATTGGAAACGTCCAGACATTGCGCCCACAGGAAAGCTGCCAGCACTGAAAGCTCTAGCTGGTTTTCACTGTCCCTTGGAACTGCTTTCGCTGCCACACAGACATTCGCGCTCTGTTAAAGCATTGCTTCGTAATGGGGCAACACTCTGTATCTCTCTCTGGCAGAGCCCGGCTGCCAAATTGGAAACGTCCAGACATTGCGCCCACAGGAAAGCTGCCAGCACTGAAAGCTCTAGCTGGTTTTCACTGTCCCTTGGAACTGCATTCGCTGCCACACAGACATTCGCGCTCTGCTAAAGCATTGCTTCGTAATGGGGCAACACTCTGTATCTCTCTCTGGCAGAGCCCGGCTGCCAAATTGGAAACGTCCAGAGATTGCGCCCACAGGAAAGCTGCCAGCACTGAAAGCTCTAGCTGGTTTTCACTGTCCCTTGGAACTGCATTCTCTGCCACACAGACATTCACGCTCTGCTAAAGCTTAACTTGGTAATTGGGCAACACTCTGTATCTCTCTCTGGCAGAGCCCGGCTGCCAAATTGGAAACGTCCAGAGATTGCGCCCACAGGAAAGCTGCCAGCACTGAAAGCTCTAGCTGGTTTTCACTGTCCCTTGGAACTGCATTCGCTGCCACACAGACATTCGCGCTCTGCTAAAGCATTGCTTCGTAATGGGGCAACACTCTGTATCTCTCTCTGGCAGAGCCCGGCTGCCAAATTGGAAACGTCCAGACATTGCGCCCACAGGAAAGCTGCCAGCACTGAAAGCTCTAGCTGGTTTTCACTGTCCCTTGGAACTGCATTCGCTGCCACACAGACATTCGCGCTCTGCTAAAGCATTGCTTCGTAATGGGGCAACACTCTGTATCTCTCTCTGGCAGAGCCCGGCTGCCAAATTGGAAACGTCCAGACATTGCGCCCACAGGAAAGCTGCCAGCACTGAAAGCTCTAGCTGGTTTTCACTGTCCCTTGGAACTGCATTCGCTGCCACACAGACATTCGCGCTCTGCTAAAGCATTGCTTCGTAATGGGGCAACACTCTGTATCTCTCTCTGGCAGAGCCCGGCTGCCAAATTGGAAACGTCCAGAGATTGCGCCCACAGGAAAGCTGCCAGCACTGAAAGCTCTAGCTGGTTTTCACTGTCCCTTGGAACTGCATTCGCTGCCACACAGACATTCGCGCTCTGCTAAAGCATTGCTTCCTAATGGGGCAACACTCTGTATCTCTCTCTGGCAGAGCCCGGCTGCCAAATTGGAAACGTCCAGACATTGCGCCCACAGGAAAGCTGCCAGCACTGAAAGCTCTAGCTGGTTTTCACTGTCCCTTGGAACTGCATTCGCTGCCACACAGACATTCGCGCTCTGCTAAAGCATTGCTTCGTAATGGGGCAACACTCTGTATCTCTCTCTGGCAGAGCCCGGCTGCCAAATTGGAAACGTCCAGAGATTGCGCCCACAGGAAAGCTGCCAGCACTGAAAGCTCTAGCTGGTTTTCACTGTCCCTTGGAACTGCATTCGCTGCCACACAGACATTCGCGCTCTACTAAAGCATTGCTTCGTAATGGGGCAACAGTCTGTATCTCCCTCTGGCAGAGCCTGGCTGCCAAATTGGAAACGTCCAGAGATTGCGCCCACAGGAAAGCTGCCAGCACTGAAAGCTGTAGCTGGTTTTCACTGTCCCTTGGAACTGCATTCGCTGCCACACAGACATTCGCGCTCTGCTAAAGCATTGCTTCGTAATGGGGCAACACTCTGTATCTCTCTCTGGCAGAGCCCGGCTGCCAAATTGGAAACGTCCAGACATTGCGCCCACAGGAAAGCTGCCAGCACTGAAAGCTCTAGCTGGTTTTCACTGTCCCTTGGAACTGCATTCGCTGCCACACAGACATTCGCGCTCTGCTAAAGCATTGCTTCGTAATGGGGCAACACTCTGTATCTCTCTCTGGCAGAGCCCGGCTGCCAAATTGGAAACGTCCAGAGATTGCGCCCACAGGAAAGCTGCCAGCACTGAAAGCTCTAGCTGGTTTTCACTGTCCCTTGGAACTGCATTCGCTGCCACACAGACATTCGCGCTCTGCTAAAGCTTAACTTGGTAATTGGGCAACACTCTGTATCTCTCTCTGGCAGAGCCCGGCTGCCAAATTGGAAACGTCCAGAGATTGCGCCCACAGGAAAGCTGCCAGCACTGAAAGCTCTAGCTGGTTTTCACTGTCCCTTGGAACTGCATTCGCTGCCACACAGACATTCGCGCTCTGCTAAAGCATTGCTTCGTAATGGGGCAACACTCTGTATCTCTCTCTGGCAGAGCCCGGCTGCCAAATTGGAAACGTCCAGAGATTGCGCCCACAGGAAAGCTGCCAGCACTGAAAGCTCTAGCTGGTTTTCACTGTCCCTTGGAACTGCATTCGCTGCCACACAGACATTCGCGCTCTGCTAAAGCATTGCTTCGTAATGGGGCAACACTCTGTATCTCTCTCTGGCAGAGCCCGGCTGCCAAATTGGAAACGTCCAGACATTGCGCCCACAGGAAAGCTGCCAGCACTGAAAGCTCTAGCTGGTTTTCACTGTCCCTTGGAACTGCATTCGCTGCCACACAGACATTTGCGCTCTGCTAAAGCATTGCTTCGTAATGGGGCAACACTCTGTATCTCTCTCTGGCAGAGCCCGGCTGCCAAATTGGAAACGTCCAGAGATTGCGCCCACAGGAAAGCTGCCAGCACTGAAAGCTCTAGCTGGTTTTCACTGTCCCTTGGAACTGCATTCGCTGCCACACAGACATTCGCGCTCTGCTAAAGCATTGCTTCGTAATGGGGCAACACTCTGTATCTCTCTCTGGCAGAGCCCGGCTGCCAAATTGGAAACGTCCAGAGATTGCGCCCACAGGAAAGCTGCCAGCACTGAAAGCTCTAGCTGGTTTTCACTGTCCCTTGGAACTGCATTCGCTGCCACACAGACATTCGCGCTCTGTTAAAGCATTGCTTCGTAATGGGGCAACACTCTGTATCTCTCTCTGGCAGAGCCCGGCTGCCAAATTGGAAACGTCCAGAGATTGCGCCCACAGGAAAGCTGCCAGCACTGAAAGCTCTAGCTGGTTTTCACTGTCCCTTGGAACTGCATTCGCTGCCACACAGACATTCGCGCTCTGCTAAAGCATTGCTTCGTAATGGGGCAACACTCTGTATCTCTCTCTGGCAGAGCCCGGCTGCCAAATTGGAAACGTCCAGACATTGCGCCCACAGGAAAGCTGCCAGCACTGAAAGCTCTAGCTGGTTTTCACTGTCCCTTGGAACTGCATTCGCTGCCACACAGACATTCGCGCTCTGCTAAAGCTTAACTTGGTAATTGGGCAACACTCTGTATCTCTCTCTGGCAGAGCCCGGCTGCCAAATTGGAAACGTCCAGAGATTGCGCCCACAGGAAAGCTGCCAGCACTGAAAGCTCTAGCTGGTTTTCACTGTCCCTTGGAACTGCATTCGCTGCCACACAGACATTCGCGCTCTGCTAAAGCATTGCTTCGTAATGGGGCAACACTCTGTATCTCTCTCTGGCAGAGCCCGGCTGCCAAATTGGAAACGTCCAGACATTGCGCCCACAGGAAAGCTGCCAGCACTGAAAGCTCTAGCTGGTTTTCACTGTCCCTTGGAACTGCATTCGCTGCCACACAGACATTCGCGCTCTGCTAAAGCATTGCTTCGTAATGGGGCAACACTCTGTATCTCTCTCTGGCAGAGCCCGGCTGCCAAATTGGAAACGTCCAGACATTGCGCCCACAGGAAAGCTGCCAGCACTGAAAGCTCTAGCTGGTTTTCACTGTCCCTTGGAACTGCTTTCGCTGCCACACAGACATTCGCGCTCTGCTAAAGCATTGCTTCGTAATGGGGCAACACTCTGTATCTCTCTCTGGCAGAGCCCGGCTGCCAAATTGGAAACGTCCAGACATTGCGCCCACAGGAAAGCTGCCAGCACTGAAAGCTCTAGCTGGTTTTCACTGTCCCTTGGAACTGCATTCGCTGCCACACAGACATTCGCGCTCTGCTAAAGCATTGCTTCCTAATGGGGCAACACTCTGTATCTCTCTCTGGCAGAGCCCGGCTGCCAAATTGGAAACGTCCAGACATTGCGCCCACAGGAAAGCTGCCAGCACTGAAAGCTCTAGCTGGTTTTCACTGTCCCTTGGAACTGCATTCGCTGCCACACAGACATTCGCGCTCTGCTAAAGCATTGCTTCGTAATGGGGCAACACTCTGTATCTCTCTCTGGCAGAGCCCGGCTGCCAAATTGGAAACGTCCAGAGATTGCGCCCACAGGAAAGCTGCCAGCACTGAAAGCTCTAGCTGGTTTTCACTGTCCCTTGGAACTGCATTCGCTGCCACACAGACATTCGCGCTCTGCTAAAGCATTGCTTCGTAATGGGGCAACACTCTGTATCTCTCTCTGGCAGAGCCCGGCTGCCAAATTGGAAACGTCCAGACATTGCGCCCACAGGAAAGCTGCCAGCACTGAAAGCTCTAGCTGGTTTTCACTGTCCCTTGGAACTGCTTTCGCTGCCACACAGACATTCGCGCTCTGTTAAAGCATTGCTTCGTAATGGGGCAACACTCTGTATCTCTCTCTGGCAGAGCCCGGCTGCCAAATTGGAAACGTCCAGACATTGCGCCCACAGGAAAGCTGCCAGCACTGAAAGCTCTAGCTGGTTTTCACTGTCCCTTGGAACTGCATTCGCTGCCACACAGACATTCGCGCTCTGCTAAAGCATTGCTTCGTAATGGGGCAACACTCTGTATCTCTCTCTGGCAGAGCCCGGCTGCCAAATTGGAAACGTCCAGAGATTGCGCCCACAGGAAAGCTGCCAGCACTGAAAGCTCTAGCTGGTTTTCACTGTCCCTTGGAACTGCATTCTCTGCCACACAGACATTCACGCTCTGCTAAAGCTTAACTTGGTAATTGGGCAACACTCTGTATCTCTCTCTGGCAGAGCCCGGCTGCCAAATTGGAAACGTCCAGAGATTGCGCCCACAGGAAAGCTGCCAGCACTGAAAGCTCTAGCTGGTTTTCACTGTCCCTTGGAACTGCATTCGCTGCCACACAGACATTCGCGCTCTGCTAAAGCATTGCTTCGTAATGGGGCAACACTCTGTATCTCTCTCTGGCAGAGCCCGGCTGCCAAATTGGAAACGTCCAGACATTGCGCCCACAGGAAAGCTGCCAGCACTGAAAGCTCTAGCTGGTTTTCACTGTCCCTTGGAACTGCATTCGCTGCCACACAGACATTCGCGCTCTGCTAAAGCATTGCTTCGTAATGGGGCAACACTCTGTATCTCTCTCTGGCAGAGCCCGGCTGCCAAATTGGAAACGTCCAGACATTGCGCCCACAGGAAAGCTGCCAGCACTGAAAGCTCTAGCTGGTTTTCACTGTCCCTTGGAACTGCATTCGCTGCCACACAGACATTCGCGCTCTGCTAAAGCATTGCTTCGTAATGGGGCAACACTCTGTATCTCTCTCTGGCAGAGCCCGGCTGCCAAATTGGAAACGTCCAGACATTGCGCCCACAGGAAAGCTGCCAGCACTGAAAGCTCTAGCTGGTTTTCACTGTCCCTTGGAACTGCATTCGCTGCCACACAGACATTCGCGCTCTGCTAAAGCATTGCTTCCTAATGGGGCAACACTCTGTATCTCTCTCTGGCAGAGCCCGGCTGCCAAATTGGAAACGTCCAGACATTGCGCCCACAGGAAAGCTGCCAGCACTGAAAGCTCTAGCTGGTTTTCACTGTCCCTTGGAACTGCATTCGCTGCCACACAGACATTCGCGCTCTGCTAAAGCATTGCTTCGTAATGGGGCAACACTCTGTATCTCTCTCTGGCAGAGCCCGGCTGCCAAATTGGAAACGTCCAGAGATTGCGCCCACAGGAAAGCTGCCAGCACTGAAAGCTCTAGCTGGTTTTCACTGTCCCTTGGAACTGCATTCGCTGCCACACAGACATTCGCGCTCTACTAAAGCATTGCTTCGTAATGGGGCAACAGTCTGTATCTCCCTCTGGCAGAGCCTGGCTGCCAAATTGGAAACGTCCAGAGATTGCGCCCACAGGAAAGCTGCCAGCACTGAAAGCTGTAGCTGGTTTTCACTGTCCCTTGGAACTGCATTCGCTGCCACACAGACATTCGCGCTCTGCTAAAGCATTGCTTCGTAATGGGGCAACACTCTGTATCTCTCTCTGGCAGAGCCCGGCTGCCAAATTGGAAACGTCCAGACATTGCGCCCACAGGAAAGCTGCCAGCACTGAAAGCTCTAGCTGGTTTTCACTGTCCCTTGGAACTGCATTCGCTGCCACACAGACATTCGCGCTCTGCTAAAGCATTGCTTCGTAATGGGGCAACACTCTGTATCTCTCTCTGGCAGAGCCCGGCTGCCAAATTGGAAACGTCCAGAGATTGCGCCCACAGGAAAGCTGCCAGCACTGAAAGCTCTAGCTGGTTTTCACTGTCCCTTGGAACTGCATTCGCTGCCACACAGACATTCGCGCTCTGCTAAAGCTTAACTTGGTAATTGGGCAACACTCTGTATCTCTCTCTGGCAGAGCCCGGCTGCCAAATTGGAAACGTCCAGAGATTGCGCCCACAGGAAAGCTGCCAGCACTGAAAGCTCTAGCTGGTTTTCACTGTCCCTTGGAACTGCATTCGCTGCCACACAGACATTCGCGCTCTGCTAAAGCATTGCTTCGTAATGGGGCAACACTCTGTATCTCTCTCTGGCAGAGCCCGGCTGCCAAATTGGAAACGTCCAGAGATTGCGCCCACAGGAAAGCTGCCAGCACTGAAAGCTCTAGCTGGTTTTCACTGTCCCTTGGAACTGCATTCGCTGCCACACAGACATTCGCGCTCTGCTAAAGCATTGCTTCGTAATGGGGCAACACTCTGTATCTCTCTCTGGCAGAGCCCGGCTGCCAAATTGGAAACGTCCAGACATTGCGCCCACAGGAAAGCTGCCAGCACTGAAAGCTCTAGCTGGTTTTCACTGTCCCTTGGAACTGCATTCGCTGCCACACAGACATTCGCGCTCTGCTAAAGCATTGCTTCGTAATGGGGCAACACTCTGTATCTCTCTCTGGCAGAGCCCGGCTGCCAAATTGGAAACGTCCAGACATTGCGCCCACAGGAAAGCTGCCAGCACTGAAAGCTCTAGCTGGTTTTCACTGTCCCTTGGAACTGCATTCGCTGCCACACAGACATTTGCGCTCTGCTAAAGCATTGCTTCGTAATGGGGCAACACTCTGTATCTCTCTCTGGCAGAGCCCGGCTGCCAAATTGGAAACGTCCAGAGATTGCGCCCACAGGAAAGCTGCCAGCACTGAAAGCTCTAGCTGGTTTTCACTGTCCCTTGGAACTGCATTCGCTGCCACACAGACATTCGCGCTCTGCTAAAGCATTGCTTCGTAATGGGGAAACACTCTGTATCTCTCTCTGGCAGAGCCCGGCTGCCAAATTGGAAACGTCCAGAGATTGCGCCCACAGGAAAGCTGCCAGCACTGAAAGCTCTAGCTGGTTTTCACTGTCCCTTGGAACTGCATTCGCTGCCACACAGACATTCGCGCTCTGCTAAAGCATTGCTTCGTAATGGGGCAACACTCTGTATCTCTCTCTGGCAGAGCCCGGCTGCCAAATTGGAAACGTCCAGAGATTGCGCCCACAGGAAAGCTGCCAGCACTGAAAGCTCTAGCTGGTTTTCACTGTCCCTTGGAACTGCATTCGCTGCCACACAGACATTCGCGCTCTGCTAAAGCTTAACTTGGTAATTGGGCAACACTCTGTATCTCTCTCTGGCAGAGCCCGGCTGCCAAATTGGAAACGTCCAGAGATTGCGCCCACAGGAAAGCTGCCAGCACTGAAAGCTCTAGCTGGTTTTCACTGTCCCTTGGAACTGCATTCGCTGCCACACAGACATTCGCGCTCTGCTAAAGCATTGCTTCCTAATGGGGCAACACTCTGTATCTCTCTCTGGCAGAGCCCGGCTGCCAAATTGGAAACGTCCAGAGATTGCGCCCACAGGAAAGCTGCCAGCACTGAAAGCTCTAGCTGGTTTTCACTGTCCCTTGGAACTGCATTCGCTGCCACACAGACATTCGCGCTCTGCTAAAGCATTGCTTCGTAATGGGGCAACACTCTGTATCTCTCTCTGGCAGAGCCCGGCTGCCAAATTGGAAACGTCCAGACATTGCGCCCACAGGAAAGCTGCCAGCACTGAAAGCTCTAGCTGGTTTTCACTGTCCCTTGGAACTGCATTCGCTGCCACACAGACATTCGCGCTCTGCTAAAGCATTGCTTCGTAATGGGGCAACACTCTGTATCTCTCTCTGGCAGAGCCCGGCTGCCAAATTGGAAACGTCCAGAGATTGCGCCCACAGGAAAGCTGCCAGCACTGAAAGCTCTAGCTGGTTTTCACTGTCCCTTGGAACTGCATTCGCTGCCACACAGACATTCGCGCTCTGCTAAAGCATTGCTTCGTAATGGGGCAACACTCTGTATCTCTCTCTGGCAGAGCCCGGCTGCCAAATTGGAAACGTCCAGAGATTGCGCCCACAGGAAAGCTGCCAGCACTGAAAGCTCTAGCTGGTTTTCACTGTCCCTTGGAACTGCATTCGCTGCCACACAGACATTCGCGCTCTGCTAAAGCTTAACTTGGTAATTGGGCAACACTCTGTATCTCTCTCTGGCAGAGCCCGGCTGCCAAATTGGAAACGTCCAGAGATTGCGCCCACAGGAAAGCTGCCAGCACTGAAAGCTCTAGCTGGTTTTCACTGTCCCTTGGAACTGCATTCGCTGCCACACAGACATTCGCGCTCTGCTAAAGCATTGCTTCCTAATGGGGCAACACTCTGTATCTCTCTCTGGCAGAGCCCGGCTGCCAAATTGGAAACGTCCAGAGATTGCGCCCACAGGAAAGCTGCCAGCACTGAAAGCTCTAGCTGGTTTTCACTGTCCCTTGGAACTGCATTCGCTGCCACACAGACATTCGCGCTCTGCTAAAGCATTGCTTCGTAATGGGGCAACACTCTGTATCTCTCTCTGGCAGAGCCCGGCTGCCAAATTGGAAACGTCCAGAGATTGCGCCCACAGGAAAGCTGCCAGCACTGAAAGCTCTAGCTGGTTTTCACTGTCCCTTGGAACTGCATTCGCTGCCACACAGACATTCGCGCTCTGCTAAAGCATTGCTTCGTAATGGGGCAACACTCTGTATCTCTCTCTGGCAGAGCCCGGCTGCCAAATTGGAAACGTCCAGAGAGTGCGCCCACAGGAAAGCTGCCAGCACTGAAAGCTCTAGCTGGTTTTCACTGTCCCTTGGAACTGCATTCGCTGCCACACAGACATTCGCGCTCTGCTAAAGCATTGCTTCGTAATGGGGCAACACTCTGTATCTCTCTCTGGCAGAGCCCGGCTGCCAAATTGGAAACGTCCAGAGATTGCGCCCACAGGAAAGCTGCCAGCACTGAAAGCTCTAGCTGGTTTTCACTGTCCCTTGGAACTGCATTCGCTGCCACACAGACATTTGCGCTCTGCTAAAGCATTGCTTCGTAATGGGGCAACACTCTGTATCTCTCTCTGGCAGAGCCCGGCTGCCAAATTGGAAACGTCCAGACATTGCGCCCACAGGAAAGCTGCCAGCACTGAAAGCTCTAGCTGGTTTTCACTGTCCCTTGGAACTGCATTCGCTGCCACACAGACATTCGCGCTCTGCTAAAGCATTGCTTCGTAATGGGGCAACACTCTGTATCTCTCTCTGGCAGAGCCCGGCTGCCAAATTGGAAACGTCCAGAGATTGCGCCCACAGGAAAGCTGCCAGCACTGAAAGCTCTAGCTGGTTTTCACTGTCCCTTGGAACTGCATTCGCTGCCACACAGACATTCGCGCTCTGCTAAAGCTTAACTTAGTAATTGGGCAACACTCTGTATCTCTCTCTGGCAGAGCCCGGCTGCCAAATTGGAAACGTCCAGACATTGCGCCCACAGGAAAGCTGCCAGCACTGAAAGCTCTAGCTGGTTTTCACTGTCCCTTGGAACTGCATTCGCTGCCACACAGACATTCGCGCTCTGCTAAAGCATTGCTTCGTAATGGGGCAACACTCTGTATCTCTCTCTGGCAGAGCCCGGCTGCCAAATTGGAAACGTCCAGACATTGCGCCCACAGGAAAGCTGCCAGCACTGAAAGCTCTACCTGGTTTTCACTGTCCCTTGGAACTGCATTCGCTGCCACACAGACATTCGCGCTCTGCTAAAGCATTGCTTCGTAATGGGGCAACACTCTGTATCTCTCTCTGGCAGAGCCCGGCTGCCAAATTGGAAACGTCCAGACATTGCGCCCACAGGAAAGCTGCCAGCACTGAAAGCTCTAGCTGGTTTTCACTGTCCCTTGGAACTGCATTCGCTGCCACACAGACATTTGCGCTCTGCTAAAGCATTGCTTCGTAATGGGGCAACACTCTGTATCTCTCTCTGGCAGAGCCCGGCTGCCAAATTGGAAACGTCCAGACATTGCGCCCACAGGAAAGCTGCCAGCACTGAAAGCTCTAGCTGGTTTTCACTGTCCCTTGGAACTGCATTCGCTGCCACACAGACATTCGCGCTCTGCTAAAGCATTGCTTCGTAATGGGGCAACACTCTGTATCTCTCTCTGGCAGAGCCCGGCTGCCAAATTGGAAACGTCCAGAGATTGCGCCCACAGGAAAGCTGCCAGCACTGAAAGCTCTAGCTGGTTTTCACTGTCCCTTGGAACTGCATTCGCTGCCACACAGACATTTGCGCTCTGCTAAAGCATTGCTTCGTAATGGGGCAACACTCTGTATCTCTCTCTGGCAGAGCCCGGCTGCCAAATTGGAAACGTCCAGAGATTGCGCCCACAGGAAAGCTGCCAGCACTGAAAGCTCTAGCTGGTTTTCACTGTCCCTTGGAACTGCATTCGCTGCCACACAGACATTCGCGCTCTGCTAAAGCATTGCTTCGTAATGGGGCAACACTCTGTATCTCTCTCTGGCAGAGCCCGGCTGCCAAATTGGAAACGTCCAGAGATTGCGCCCACAGGAAAGCTGCCAGCACTGAAAGCTCTAGCTGGTTTTCACTGTCCCTTGGAACTGCATTCGCTGCCACACAGACATTCGCGCTCTGCTAAAGCATTGCTTCGTAATGGGGCAACACTCTGTATCTCTCTCTGGCAGAGCCCGGCTGCCAAATTGGAAACGTCCAGACATTGCGCCCACAGGAAAGCTGCCAGCACTGAAAGCTCTAGCTGGTTTTCACTGTCCCTTGGAACTGCATTCGCTGCCACACAGACATTCGCGCTCTGCTAAAGTATTTCTTCGTAATGGGGCAACACTCTGTATCTCTCTCTGGCAGAGCCCGGCTGCCAAATTGGAAACGTCCAGACATTGCGCCCACAGGAAAGCTGCCAGCACTGAAAGCTCTAGCTGGTTTTCACTGTCCCTTGGAACTGCATTCGCTGCCACACAGACATTCGCGCTCTGCTAAAGCATTGCTTCGTAATGGGGCAACACTCTGTATCTCTCTCTGGCAGAGCCCGGCTGCCAAATTGGAAACGTCCAGACATTGCGCCCACAGGAAAGCTGCCAGCACTGAAAGCTCTAGCTGGTTTTCACTGTCCCTTGGAACTGCATTCGCTGCCACACAGACATTCGCGCTCTGCTAAAGCATTGCTTCGTAATGGGGCAACACTCTGTATCTCTCTCTGGCAGAGCCCGGCTGCCAAATTGGAAACGTCCAGAGATTGCGCCCACAGGAAAGCTGCCAGCACTGAAAGCTCTAGCTGGTTTTCACTGTCCCTTGGAACTGCATTCGCTGCCACACAGACATTCGCGCTCTGCTAAAGCATTGCTTCGTAATGGGGCAACACTCTGTATCTCTCTCTGGCAGAGCCCGGCTGCCAAATTGGAAACGTCCAGACATTGCGCCCACAGGAAAGCTGCCAGCACTGAAAGCTCTAGCTGGTTTTCACTGTCCCTTGGAACTGCATTCGCTGCCACACAGACATTCGCGCTCTGCTAAAGCTTAACTTGGTAATTGGGCAACACTCTGTATCTCTCTCTGGCAGAGCCCGGCTGCCAAATTGGAAACGTCCAGAGATTGCGCCCACAGGAAAGCTGCCAGCACTGAAAGCTCTAGCTGGTTTTCACTGTCCCTTGGAACTGCATTCGCTGCCACACAGACATTCGCGCTCTGCTAAAGCATTGCTTCGTAATGGGGCAACACTCTGTATCTCTCTCTGGCAGAGCCCGGCTGCCAAATTGGAAACGTCCAGACATTGCGCCCACAGGAAAGCTGCCAGCACTGAAAGCTGTAGCTGGTTTTCACTGTCCCTTGGAACTGCATTCGCTGCCACACAGACATTCGCGCTCTGCTAAAGCATTGCTTCGTAATGGGGCAACACTCTGGATCTCTCTCTGGCAGAGCCCGGCTGCCAAATTGGAAACGTCCAGACATTGCGCCCACAGGAAAGCTGCCAGCACTGAAAGCTCTAGCTGGTTTTCACTGTCCCTTGGAACTGCATTCGCTGCCACACAGACATTCGCGCTCTGCTAAAGCATTGCTTCCTAAAGGGGCAACACTCTGTATCTCTCTCTGGCAGAGCCCGGCTGCCAAATTGGAAACGTCCAGACATTGCGCCCACAGGAAAGCTGCCAGCACTGAAAGCTGTAGCTGGTTTTCACTGTCCCTTGGAACTGCATTCGCTGCCACACAGACATTCGCGCTCTGCTAAAGCATTGCTTCCTAATGGGGCAACACTCTGTATCTCTCTCTGGCAGAGCCCGGCTGCCAAATTGGAAACGTCCAGAGATTGCGCCCACAGGAAAGCTGCCAGCACTGAAAGCTCTAGCTGGTTTTCACTGTCCCTTGGAACTGCATTCGCTGCCACACAGACATTCGCGCTCTGCTAAAGCATTGCTTCGTAATGGGGCAACACTCTGTATCTCTCTCTGGCAGAGCCCGGCTGCCAAATTGGAAACGTCCAGAGATTGCGCCCACAGGAAAGCTGCCAGCACTGAAAGCTCTAGCTGGTTTTCACTGTCCCTTGGAACTGCATTCGCTGCCACACAGACATTCGCGCTCTGTTAAAGCATTGCTTCGTAATGGGGCAACACTCTGTATCTCTCTCTGGCAGAGCCCGGCTGCCAAATTGGAAACGTCCAGACATTGCGCCCACAGGAAAGCTGCCAGCACTGAAAGCTCTAGCTGGTTTTCACTGTCCCTTGGAACTGCATTCGCTGCCACACAGACATTCGCGCTCTGCTAAAGCATTGCTTCGTAATGGGGCAACACTCTGTATCTCTCTCTGGCAGAGCCCGGCTGCCAAATTGGAAACGTCCAGACATTGCGCCCACAGGAAAGCTGCCAGCACTGAAAGCTCTAGCTGGTTTTCACTGTCCCTTGGAACTGCATTCGCTGCCACACAGACATTCGCGCTCTGCTAAAGCTTAACTTGGTAATTGGGCAACACTCTGTATCTCTCTCTGGCAGAGCCCGGCTGCCAAATTGGAAACGTCCAGAGATTGCGCCCACAGGAAAGCTGCCAGCACTGAAAGCTCTAGCTGGTTTTCACTGTCCCTTGGAACTGCATTCGCTGCCACACAGACATTCGCGCTCTGCTAAAGCATTGCTTCGTAATGGGGCAACACTCTGTATCTCTCTCTGGCAGAGCCCGGCTGCCAAATTGGAAACGTCCAGACATTGCGCCCACAGGAAAGCTGCCAGCACTGAAAGCTCTAGCTGGTTTTCACTGTCCCTTGGAACTGCATTCGCTGCCACACAGACATTCGCGCTCTGCTAAAGCATTGCTTCCTAATGGGGCAACACTCTGTATCTCTCTCTGGCAGAGCCCGGCTGCCAAATTGGAAACGTCCAGACATTGCGCCCACAGGAAAGCTGCCAGCACTGAAAGCTCTAGCTGGTTTTCACTGTCCCTTGGAACTGCATTCGCTGCCACACAGACATTCGCGCTCTGCTAAAGCATTGCTTCGTAATGGGGCAACACTCTGTATCTCTCTCTGGCAGAGCCCGGCTGCCAAATTGGAAACGTCCAGAGATTGCGCCCACAGGAAAGCTGCCAGCACTGAAAGCTCTAGCTGGTTTTCACTGTCCCTTGGAACTGCATTCGCTGCCACACAGACATTCGCGCTCTGCTAAAGCATTGCTTCGTAATGGGGCAACACTCTGTATCTCTCTCTGGCAGAGCCCGGCTGCCAAATTGGAAACGTCCAGACATTGCGCCCACAGGAAAGCTGCCAGCACTGAAAGCTCTAGCTGGTTTTCACTGTCCCTTGGAACTGCTTTCGCTGCCACACAGACATTCGCGCTCTGTTAAAGCATTGCTTCGTAATGGGGCAACACTCTGTATCTCTCTCTGGCAGAGCCCGGCTGCCAAATTGGAAACGTCCAGACATTGCGCCCACAGGAAAGCTGCCAGCACTGAAAGCTCTAGCTGGTTTTCACTGTCCCTTGGAACTGCATTCGCTGCCACACAGACATTCGCGCTCTGCTAAAGCATTGCTTCGTAATGGGGCAACACTCTGTATCTCTCTCTGGCAGAGCCCGGCTGCCAAATTGGAAACGTCCAGAGATTGCGCCCACAGGAAAGCTGCCAGCACTGAAAGCTCTAGCTGGTTTTCACTGTCCCTTGGAACTGCATTCTCTGCCACACAGACATTCACGCTCTGCTAAAGCTTAACTTGGTAATTGGGCAACACTCTGTATCTCTCTCTGGCAGAGCCCGGCTGCCAAATTGGAAACGTCCAGAGATTGCGCCCACAGGAAAGCTGCCAGCACTGAAAGCTCTAGCTGGTTTTCACTGTCCCTTGGAACTGCATTCGCTGCCACACAGACATTCGCGCTCTGCTAAAGCATTGCTTCGTAATGGGGCAACACTCTGTATCTCTCTCTGGCAGAGCCCGGCTGCCAAATTGGAAACGTCCAGACATTGCGCCCACAGGAAAGCTGCCAGCACTGAAAGCTCTAGCTGGTTTTCACTGTCCCTTGGAACTGCATTCGCTGCCACACAGACATTCGCGCTCTGCTAAAGCATTGCTTCGTAATGGGGCAACACTCTGTATCTCTCTCTGGCAGAGCCCGGCTGCCAAATTGGAAACGTCCAGACATTGCGCCCACAGGAAAGCTGCCAGCACTGAAAGCTCTAGCTGGTTTTCACTGTCCCTTGGAACTGCATTCGCTGCCACACAGACATTCGCGCTCTGCTAAAGCATTGCTTCGTAATGGGGCAACACTCTGTATCTCTCTCTGGCAGAGCCCGGCTGCCAAATTGGAAACGTCCAGACATTGCGCCCACAGGAAAGCTGCCAGCACTGAAAGCTCTAGCTGGTTTTCACTGTCCCTTGGAACTGCATTCGCTGCCACACAGACATTCGCGCTCTGCTAAAGCATTGCTTCCTAATGGGGCAACACTCTGTATCTCTCTCTGGCAGAGCCCGGCTGCCAAATTGGAAACGTCCAGACATTGCGCCCACAGGAAAGCTGCCAGCACTGAAAGCTCTAGCTGGTTTTCACTGTCCCTTGGAACTGCATTCGCTGCCACACAGACATTCGCGCTCTGCTAAAGCATTGCTTCGTAATGGGGCAACACTCTGTATCTCTCTCTGGCAGAGCCCGGCTGCCAAATTGGAAACGTCCAGAGATTGCGCCCACAGGAAAGCTGCCAGCACTGAAAGCTCTAGCTGGTTTTCACTGTCCCTTGGAACTGCATTCGCTGCCACACAGACATTCGCGCTCTGCTAAAGCATTGCTTCGTAATGGGGCAACACTCTGTATCTCTCTCTGGCAGAGCCCGGCTGCCAAATTGGAAACGTCCAGAGATTGCGCCCACAGGAAAGCTGCCAGCACTGAAAGCTCTAGCTGGTTTTCACTGTCCCTTGGAACTGCTTTCGCTGCCACACAGACATTCGCGCTCTGTTAAAGCATTGCTTCGTAATGGGGCAACACTCTGTATCTCTCTCTGGCAGAGCCCGGCTGCCAAATTGGAAACGTCCAGACATTGCGCCCACAGGAAAGCTGCCAGCACTGAAAGCTCTAGCTGGTTTTCACTGTCCCTTGGAACTGCATTCGCTGCCACACAGACATTCGCGCTCTGCTAAAGCATTGCTTCGTAATGGGGCAACACTCTGTATCTCTCTCTGGCAGAGCCCGGCTGCCAAATTGGAAACGTCCAGACATTGCGCCCACAGGAAAGCTGCCAGCACTGAAAGCTCTAGCTGGTTTTCACTGTCCCTTGGAACTGCATTCGCTGCCACACAGACATTCGCGCTCTGCTAAAGCTTAACTTGGTAATTGGGCAACACTCTGTATCTCTCTCTGGCAGAGCCCGGCTGCCAAATTGGAAACGTCCAGAGATTGCGCCCACAGGAAAGCTGCCAGCACTGAAAGCTCTAGCTGGTTTTCACTGTCCCTTGGAACTGCATTCGCTGCCACACAGACATTCGCGCTCTGCTAAAGCATTGCTTCGTAATGGGGCAACACTCTGTATCTCTCTCTGGCAGAGCCCGGCTGCCAAATTGGAAACGTCCAGACATTGCGCCCACAGGAAAGCTGCCAGCACTGAAAGCTCTAGCTGGTTTTCACTGTCCCTTGGAACTGCATTCGCTGCCACACAGACATTCGCGCTCTGCTAAAGCTTAACTTGGTAATTGGGCAACACTCTGTATCTCTCTCTGGCAGAGCCCGGCTGCCAAATTGGAAACGTCCAGAGATTGCGCCCACAGGAAAGCTGCCAGCACTGAAAGCTCTAGCTGGTTTTCACTGTCCCTTGGAACTGCATTCGCTGCCACACAGACATTCGCGCTCTGCTAAAGCATTGCTTCGTAATGGGGCAACACTCTGGATCTCTCTCTGGCAGAGCCCGGCTGCCAAATTGGAAACGTCCAGACATTGCGCCCACAGGAAAGCTGCCAGCACTGAAAGCTCTAGCTGGTTTTCACTGTCCCTTGGAACTGCATTCGCTGCCACACAGACATTCGCGCTCTGCTAAAGCATTGCTTCGTAATGGGGCAACACTCTGTATCTCTCTCTGGCAGAGCCCGGCTGCCAAATTGGAAACGTCCAGACATTGCGCCCACAGGAAAGCTGCCAGCACTGAAAGCTCTAGCTGGTTTTCACTGTCCCTTGGAACTGCATTCGCTGCCACACAGACATTCGCGCTCTGCTAAAGCATTGCTTCGTAATGGGGCAACACTCTGTATCTCTCTCTGGCAGAGCCCGGCTGCCAAATTGGAAACGTCCAGAGATTGCGCCCACAGGAAAGCTGCCAGCACTGAAAGCTCTAGCTGGTTTTCACTGTCCCTTGGAACTGCATTCGCTGCCACACAGACATTCGCGCTCTGTTAAAGCATTGCTTCGTAATGGGGCAACACTCTGTATCTCTCTCTGGCAGAGCCCGGCTGCCAAATTGGAAACGTCCAGACATTGCGCCCACAGGAAAGCTGCCAGCACTGAAAGCTCTAGCTGGTTTTCACTGTCCCTTGGAACTGCATTCGCTGCCACACAGACATTCGCGCTCTGCTAAAGCATTGCTTCGTAATGGGGCAACACTCTGTATCTCTCTCTGGCAGAGCCCGGCTGCCAAATTGGAAACGTCCAGACATTGCGCCCACAGGAAAGCTGCCAGCACTGAAAGCTCTAGCTGGTTTTCACTGTCCCTTGGAACTGCATTCTCTGCCACACAGACATTCGCGCTCTGCTAAAGCTTAACTTGGTAATTGGGCAACACTCTGTATCTCTCTCTGGCAGAGCCCGGCTGCCAAATTGGAAACGTCCAGAGATTGCGCCCACAGGAAAGCTGCCAGCACTGAAAGCTCTAGCTGGTTTTCACTGTCCCTTGGAACTGCATTCGCTGCCACACAGACATTCGCGCTCTGCTAAAGCATTGCTTCGTAATGGGGCAACACTCTGTATCTCTCTCTGGCAGAGCCCGGCTGCCAAATTGGAAACGTCCAGACATTGCGCCCACAGGAAAGCTGCCAGCACTGAAAGCTCTAGCTGGTTTTCACTGTCCCTTGGAACTGCATTCGCTGCCACACAGACATTCGCGCTCTGCTAAAGCATTGCTTCCTAATGGGGCAACACTCTGTATCTCTCTCTGGCAGAGCCCGGCTGCCAAATTGGAAACGTCCAGACATTGCGCCCACAGGAAAGCTGCCAGCACTGAAAGCTCTAGCTGGTTTTCACTGTCCCTTGGAACTGCATTCGCTGCCACACAGACATTCGCGCTCTGCTAAAGCTTAACTTGGTAATTGGGCAACACTCTGTATCTCTCTCTGGCAGAGCCCGGCTGCCAAATTGGAAACGTCCAGAGATTGCGCCCACAGGAAAGCTGCCAGCACTGAAAGCTCTAGCTGGTTTTCACTGTCCCTTGGAACTGCATTCGCTGCCACACAGACATTCGCGCTCTGCTAAAGCATTGCTTCGTAATGGGGCAACACTCTGTATCTCTCTCTGGCAGAGCCCGGCTGCCAAATTGGAAACGTCCAGAGATTGCGCCCACAGGAAAGCTGCCAGCACTGAAAGCTCTAGCTGGTTTTCACTGTCCCTTGGAACTGCATTCGCTGCCACACAGACATTCGCGCTCTGCTAAAGCATTGCTTCGTAATGGGGCAACACTCTGTATCTCTCTCTGGCAGAGCCCGGCTGCCAAATTGGAAACGTCCAGAGATTGCGCCCACAGGAAAGCTGCCAGCACTGAAAGCTCTAGCTGGTTTTCACTGTCCCTTGGAACTGCATTCGCTGCCACACAGACATTCGCGCTCTGCTAAAGCATTGCTTCGTAATGGGGCAACACTCTGTATCTCTCTCTGGCAGAGCCCGGCTGCCAAATTGGAAACGTCCAGACATTGCGCCCACAGGAAAGCTGCCAGCACTGAAAGCTGTAGCTGGTTTTCACTGTCCCTTGGAACTGCATTCGCTGCCACACAGACATTCGCGCTCTGCTAAAGCATTGCTTCCTAATGGGGCAACACTCTGTATCTCTCTCTGGCAGAGCCCGGCTGCCAAATTGGAAACGTCCAGAGATTGCGCCCACAGGAAAGCTGCCAGCACTGAAAGCTCTAGCTGGTTTTCACTGTCCCTTGGAACTGCATTCGCTGCCACACAGACATTCGCGCTCTGCTAAAGCATTGCTTCGTAATGGGGCAACACTCTGTATCTCTCTCTGGCAGAGCCCGGCTGCCAAATTGGAAACGTCCAGAGATTGCGCCCACAGGAAAGCTGCCAGCACTGAAAGCTCTAGCTGGTTTTCACTGTCCCTTGGAACTGCTTTCGCTGCCACACAGACATTCGCGCTCTGTTAAAGCATTGCTTCGTAATGGGGCAACACTCTGTATCTCTCTCTGGCAGAGCCCGGCTGCCAAATTGGAAACGTCCAGACATTGCGCCCACAGGAAAGCTGCCAGCACTGAAAGCTCTAGCTGGTTTTCACTGTCCCTTGGAACTGCATTCTCTGCCACACAGACATTCGCGCTCTGCTAAAGCTTAACTTGGTAATTGGGCAACACTCTGTATCTCTCTCTGGCAGAGCCCGGCTGCCAAATTGGAAACGTCCAGAGATTGCGCCCACAGGAAAGCTGCCAGCACTGAAAGCTCTAGCTGGTTTTCACTGTCCCTTGGAACTGCATTCGCTGCCACACAGACATTCGCGCTCTGCTAAAGCATTGCTTCGTAATGGGGCAACACTCTGTATCTCTCTCTGGCAGAGCCCGGCTGCCAAATTGGAAACGTCCAGAGATTGCGCCCACAGGAAAGCTGCCAGCACTGAAAGCTCTAGCTGGTTTTCACTGTCCCTTGGAACTGCATTCGCTGCCACACAGACATTCGCGCTCTGCTAAAGCATTGCTTCGTAATGGGGCAACACTCTGTATCTCTCTCTGGCAGAGCCCGGCTGCCAAATTGGAAACGTCCAGACATTGCGCCCACAGGAAAGCTGCCAGCACTGAAAGCTCTAGCTGGTTTTCACTGTCCCTTGGAACTGCATTCGCTGCCACACAGACATTCGCGCTCTGCTAAAGCATTGCTTCCTAATGGGGCAACACTCTGTATCTCTCTCTGGCAGAGCCCGGCTGCCAAATTGGAAACGTCCAGACATTGCGCCCACAGGAAAGCTGCCAGCACTGAAAGCTCTAGCTGGTTTTCACTGTCCCTTGGAACTGCATTCGCTGCCACACAGACATTCGCGCTCTGCTAAAGCTTAACTTGGTAATTGGGCAACACTCTGTATCTCTCTCTGGCAGAGCCCGGCTGCCAAATTGGAAACGTCCAGAGATTGCGCCCACAGGAAAGCTGCCAGCACTGAAAGCTGTAGCTGGTTTTCACTGTCCCTTGGAACTGCATTCGCTGCCACACAGACATTCGCGCTCTGCTAAAGCATTGCTTCCTAATGGGGCAACACTCTGTATCTCTCTCTGGCAGAGCCCGGCTGCCAAATTGGAAACGTCCAGAGATTGCGCCCACAGGAAAGCTGCCAGCACTGAAAGCTCTAGCTGGTTTTCACTGTCCCTTGGAACTGCATTCGCTGCCACACAGACATTCGCGCTCTGTTAAAGCATTGCTTCGTAATGGGGCAACACTCTGTATCTCTCTCTGGCAGAGCCCGGCTGCCAAATTGGAAACGTCCAGACATTGCGCCCACAGGAAAGCTGCCAGCACTGAAAGCTCTAGCTGGTTTTCACTGTCCCTTGGAACTGCATTCGCTGCCACACAGACATTCGCGCTCTGCTAAAGCATTGCTTCGTAATGGGGCAACACTCTGTATCTCTCTCTGGCAGAGCCCGGCTGCCAAATTGGAAACGTCCAGACATTGCGCCCACAGGAAAGCTGCCAGCACTGAAAGCTCTAGCTGGTTTTCACTGTCCCTTGGAACTGCATTCGCTGCCACACAGACATTCGCGCTCTGCTAAAGCATTGCTTCGTAATGGGGCAACACTCTGTATCTCTCTCTGGCAGAGCCCGGCTGCCAAATTGGAAACGTCCAGACATTGCGCCCACAGGAAAGCTGCCAGCACTGAAAGCTCTAGCTGGTTTTCACTGTCCCTTGGAACTGCATTCGCTGCCACACAGACATTCGCGCTCTGCTAAAGCATTGCTTCCTAATGGGGCAACACTCTGTATCTCTCTCTGGCAGAGCCCGGCTGCCAAATTGGAAACGTCCAGAGATTGCGCCCACAGGAAAGCTGCCAGCACTGAAAGCTCTAGCTGGTTTTCACTGTCCCTTGGAACTGCATTCGCTGCCACACAGACATTCGCGCTCTGCTAAAGCATTGCTTCGTAATGGGGCAACACTCTGTATCTCTCTCTGGCAGAGCCCGGCTGCCAAATTGGAAACGTCCAGACATTGCGCCCACAGGAAAGCTGCCAGCACTGAAAGCTCTAGCTGGTTTTCACTGTCCCTTGGAACTGCATTCGCTGCCACACAGACATTCGCGCTCTGTTAAAGCATTGCTTCGTAATGGGGCAACACTCTGTATCTCTCTCTGGCAGAGCCCGGCTGCCAAATTGGAAACGTCCAGACATTGCGCCCACAGGAAAGCTGCCAGCACTGAAAGCTCTAGCTGGTTTTCACTGTCCCTTGGAACTGCATTCGCTGCCACACAGACATTCGCGCTCTGCTAAAGCATTGCTTCGTAATGGGGCAACACTCTGTATCTCTCTCTGGCAGAGCCCGGCTGCCAAATTGGAAACGTCCAGACATTGCGCCCACAGGAAAGCTGCCAGCACTGAAAGCTCTAGCTGGTTTTCACTGTCCCTTGGAACTGCATTCGCTGCCACACAGACATTCGCGCTCTGCTAAAGCTTAACTTGGTAATTGGGCAACACTCTGTATCTCTCTCTGGCAGAGCCCGGCTGCCAAATTGGAAACGTCCAGAGATTGCGCCCACAGGAAAGCTGCCAGCACTGAAAGCTCTAGCTGGTTTTCACTGTCCCTTGGAACTGCATTCGCTGCCACACAGACATTCACGCTCTGCTAAAGCATTGCTTCGTAATGGGGCAACACTCTGTATCTCTCTCTGGCAGAGCCCGGCTGCCAAATTGGAAACGTCCAGACATTGCGCCCACAGGAAAGCTGCCAGCATTGAAAGCTGTAGCTGGTTTTCACTGTCCCTTGGAACTGCATTCGCTGCCACACAGACATTCGCGCTCTGCTAAAGCATTGCTTCCTAATGGGGCAACACTCTGTATCTCTCTCTGGCAGAGCCCGGCTGCCAAATTGGAAACGTCCAGACATTGCGCCCACAGGAAAGCTGCCAGCACTGAAAGCTCTAGCTGGTTTTCACTGTCCCTTGGAACTGCATTCGCTGCCACACAGACATTCGCGCTCTGCTAAAGCATTGCTTCGTAATGGGGCAACACTCTGTATCTCTCTCTGGCAGAGCCAGGCTGCCAAATTGGAAACGTCCAGAGATTGCGCCCACAGGAAAGCTGCCAGCACTGAAAGCTCTAGCTGGTTTTCACTGTCCCTTGGAACTGCATTCGCTGCCACACAGACATTCGCGCTCTGCTAAAGCATTGCTTCGTAATGGGGCAACACTCTGTATCTCTCTCTGGCAGAGCCCGGCTGCCAAATTGGAAACGTCCAGACATTGCGCCCACAGGAAAGCTGCCAGCACTGAAAGCTCTAGCTGGTTTTCACTGTCCCTTGGAACTGCATTCGCTGCCACACAGTCATTCGCGCTCTGCTAAAGCATTGCTTCGTAATGGGGCAACACTCTGTATCTCTCTCTGGCAGAGCCCGGCTGCCAAATTGGAAACGTCCAGACATTGCGCCCACAGGAAAGCTGCCAGCACTGAAAGCTCTAGCTGGTTTTCACTGTCCCTTGGAACTGCATTCGCTGCCACGCAGACATTCGCGCTCTGCTAAAGCATTGCTTCGTAATGGGGCAACACTCTGTATCTCTCTCTGGCAGAGCCCGGCTGCCAAATTGGAAACGTCCAGAGATTGCGCCCACAGGAAAGCTGCCAGCACTGAAAGCTCTAGCTGGTTTTCACTGTCCCTTGGAACTGCATTCGCTGCCACACAGACATTCGCGCTCTGCTAAAGCATTGCTTCCTAATGGGGCAACACTCTGTATCTCTCTCTGGCAGAGCCCGGCTGCCAAATTGGAAACGTCCAGAGATTGCGCCCACAGGAAAGCTGCCAGCACTGAAAGCTCTAGCTGGTTTTCACTGTCCCTTGGAACTGCATTCGCTGCCACACAGACATTCGCGCTCTGCTAAAGCATTGCTTCCTAATGGGGCAACACTCTGTATCTCTCCCTGGCAGAGCCCGGCTGCCAAATTGGAAACGTCCAGACATTGCGCCCACAGGAAAGCTGCCAGCACTGAAAGCTCTAGCTGGTTTTCACTGTCCCTTGGAACTGCATTCGCTGCCACACAGACATTCGCGCTCTGTTAAAGCATTGCTTCGTAATGGGGCAACACTCTGTATCTCTCTCTGGCAGAGCCCGGCTGCCAAATTGGAAACGTCCAGACATTGCGCCCACAGGAAAGCTGCCAGCACTGAAAGCTCTAGCTGGTTTTCACTGTCCCTTGGAACTGCATTCGCTGCCACACAGACATTCGCGCTCTGCTAAAGCATTGCTTCGTAATGGGGCAACACTCTGTATCTCTCTCTGGCAGAGCCCGGCTGCCAAATTGGAAACGTCCAGACATTGCGCCCACAGGAAAGCTGCCAGCACTGAAAGCTCTAGCTGGTTTTCACTGTCCCTTGGAACTGCATTCGCTGCCACACAGACATTCGCGCTCTGCTAAAGCATTGCTTCGTAATGGGGCAACACTCTGTATCTCTCTCTGGCAGAGCCCCGCTGCCAAATTGGAAACGTCCAGACATTGCGCCCACAGGAAAGCTGCCAGCACTGAAAGCTCTAGCTGGTTTTCACTGTCCCTTGGAACTGCATTCGCTGCCACACAGACATTCGCGCTCTGCTAAAGCATTGCTTCGTAATGGGGCAACACTCTGTATCTCTCTCTGGCAGAGCCCGGCTGCCAAATTGGAAACGTCCAGAGATTGCGCCCACAGGAAAGCTGCCAGCACTGAAAGCTCTAGCTGGTTTTCACTGTCCCTTGGAACTGCATTCGCTGCCACACAGACATTCGCGCTCTGCTAAAGCATTGCTTCGTAATGGGGCAACACTCTGTATCTCTCTCTGGCAGAGCCCGGCTGCCAAATTGGAAACGTCCAGACATTGCGCCCACAGGAAAGCTGCCAGCACTGAAAGCTCTAGCTGGTTTTCACTGTCCCTTGGAACTGCATTCGCTGCCACACAGACATTCGCGCTCTGTTAAAGCATTGCTTCGTAATGGGGCAACACTCTGTATCTCTCTCTGGCAGAGCCCGGCTGCCAAATTGGAAACGTCCAGAGATTGCGCCCACAGGAAAGCTGCCAGCACTGAAAGCTCTAGCTGGTTTTCACTGTCCCTTGGAACTGCATTCGCTGCCACACAGACATTCGCGCTCTGCTAAAGCATTGCTTCGTAATGGGGCAACACTCTGTATCTCTCTCTGGCAGAGCCCGGCTGCCAAATTGGAAACGTCCAGACATTGCGCCCACAGGAAAGCTGCCAGCATTGAAAGCTGTAGCTGGTTTTCACTGTCCCTTGGAACTGCATTCGCTGCCACACAGACATTCGCGCTCTGCTAAAGCATTGCTTCCTAATGGGGCAACACTCTGTATCTCTCTCTGGCAGAGCCCGGCTGCCAAATTGGAAACGTCCAGACATTGCGCCCACAGGAAAGCTGCCAGCACTGAAAGCTCTAGCTGGTTTTCACTGTCCCTTGGAACTGCATTCGCTGCCACACAGACATTCGCGCTCTGCTAAAGCATTGCTTCGTAATGGGGCAACACTCTGTATCTCTCTCTGGCAGAGCCAGGCTGCCAAATTGGAAACGTCCAGAGATTGCGCCCACAGGAAAGCTGCCAGCACTGAAAGCTCTAGCTGGTTTTCACTGTCCCTTGGAACTGCATTCGCTGCCACACAGACATTCGCGCTCTGCTAAAGCATTGCTTCGTAATGGGGCAACACTCTGTATCTCTCTCTGGCAGAGCCCGGCTGCCAAATTGGAAACGTCCAGACATTGCGCCCACAGGAAAGCTGCCAGCACTGAAAGCTCTAGCTGGTTTTCACTGTCCCTTGGAACTGCATTCGCTGCCACACAGTCATTCGCGCTCTGCTAAAGCATTGCTTCGTAATGGGGCAACACTCTGTATCTCTCTCTGGCAGAGCCCGGCTGCCAAATTGGAAACGTCCAGACATTGCGCCCACAGGAAAGCTGCCAGCACTGAAAGCTCTAGCTGGTTTTCACTGTCCCTTGGAACTGCATTCGCTGCCACGCAGACATTCGCGCTCTGCTAAAGCATTGCTTCGTAATGGGGCAACACTCTGTATCTCTCTCTGGCAGAGCCCGGCTGCCAAATTGGAAACGTCCAGAGATTGCGCCCACAGGAAAGCTGCCAGCACTGAAAGCTCTAGCTGGTTTTCACTGTCCCTTGGAACTGCATTCGCTGCCACACAGACATTCGCGCTCTGCTAAAGCATTGCTTCGTAATGGGGCAACACTCTGTATCTCTCTCTGGCAGAGCCCGGCTGCCAAATTGGAAACGTCCAGAGATTGCGCCCACAGGAAAGCTGCCAGCACTGAAAGCTCTAGCTGGTTTTCACTGTCCCTTGGAACTGCATTCGCTGCCACACAGACATTCGCGCTCTGCTAAAGCATTGCTTCCTAATGGGGCAACACTCTGTATCTCTCTCTGGCAGAGCCCGGCTGCCAAATTGGAAACGTCCAGACATTGCGCCCACAGGAAAGCTGCCAGCACTGAAAGCTCTAGCTGGTTTTCACTGTCCCTTGGAACTGCATTCGCTGCCACACAGACATTCGCGCTCTGTTAAAGCATTGCTTCGTAATGGGGCAACACTCTGTATCTCTCTCTGGCAGAGCCCGGCTGCCAAATTGGAAACGTCCAGACATTGCGCCCACAGGAAAGCTGCCAGCACTGAAAGCTCTAGCTGGTTTTCACTGTCCCTTGGAACTGCATTCGCTGCCACACAGACATTCGCGCTCTGCTAAAGCATTGCTTCGTAATGGGGCAACACTCTGTATCTCTCTCTGGCAGAGCCCGGCTGCCAAATTGGAAACGTCCAGACATTGCGCCCACAGGAAAGCTGCCAGCACTGAAAGCTCTAGCTGGTTTTCACTGTCCCTTGGAACTGCATTCGCTGCCACACAGACATTCGCGCTCTGCTAAAGCATTGCTTCGTAATGGGGCAACACTCTGTATCTCTCTCTGGCAGAGCCCCGCTGCCAAATTGGAAACGTCCAGACATTGCGCCCACAGGAAAGCTGCCAGCACTGAAAGCTCTAGCTGGTTTTCACTGTCCCTTGGAACTGCATTCGCTGCCACACAGACATTCGCGCTCTGCTAAAGCATTGCTTCGTAATGGGGCAACACTCTGTATCTCTCTCTGGCAGAGCCCGGCTGCCAAATTGGAAACGTCCAGAGATTGCGCCCACAGGAAAGCTGCCAGCACTGAAAGCTCTAGCTGGTTTTCACTGTCCCTTGGAACTGCATTCGCTGCCACACAGACATTCGCGCTCTGCTAAAGCATTGCTTCGTAATGGGGCAACACTCTGTATCTCTCTCTGGCAGAGCCCGGCTGCCAAATTGGAAACGTCCAGACATTGCGCCCACAGGAAAGCTGCCAGCACTGAAAGCTCTAGCTGGTTTTCACTGTCCCTTGGAACTGCATTCGCTGCCACACAGACATTCGCGCTCTGTTAAAGCATTGCTTCGTAATGGGGCAACACTCTGTATCTCTCTCTGGCAGAGCCCGGCTGCCAAATTGGAAACGTCCAGACATTGCGCCCACAGGAAAGCTGCCAGCACTGAAAGCTCTAGCTGGTTTTCACTGTCCCTTGGAACTGCATTCGCTGCCACACAGACATTCGCGCTCTGCTAAAGCATTGCTTCGTAATGGGGCAACACTCTGTATCTCTCTCTGGCAGAGCCCGGCTGCCAAATTGGAAACGTCCAGACATTGCGCCCACAGGAAAGCTGCCAGCACTGAAAGCTCTAGCTGGTTTTCACTGTCCCTTGGAACTGCATTCGCTGCCACACAGACATTCGCGCTCTGCTAAAGCTTAACTTGGTAATTGGGCAACACTCTGTATCTCTCTCTGGCAGAGCCCGGCTGCCAAATTGGAAACGTCCAGACATTGCGCCCACAGGAAAGCTGCCAGCACTGAAAGCTCTAGCTGGTTTTCACTGTCCCTTGGAACTGCATTCGCTGCCACACAGACATTCGCGCTCTGCTAAAGCATTGCTTCGTAATGGGGCAACACTCTGGATCTCTCTCTGGCAGAGCCCGGCTGCCAAATTGGAAACGTCCAGACATTGCGCCCACAGGAAAGCTGCCAGCATTGAAAGCTGTAGCTGGTTTTCACTGTCCCTTGGAACTGCATTCGCTGCCACACAGACATTCGCGCTCTGCTAAAGCATTGCTTCCTAATGGGGCAACACTCTGTATCTCTCTCTGGCAGAGCCCGGCTGCCAAATTGGAAACGTCCAGACATTGCGCCCACAGGAAAGCTGCCAGCACTGAAAGCTGTAGCTGGTTTTCACTGTCCCTTGGAACTGCATTCGCTGCCACACAGACATTCGCGCTCTGCTAAAGCATTGCTTCCTAATGGGGCAACACTCTGTATCTCTCTCTGGCAGAGCCCGGCTGCCAAATTGGAAACGTCCAGACATTGCGCCCACAGGAAAGCTGCCAGCACTGAAAGCTCTAGCTGGTTTTCACTGTCCCTTGGAACTGCATTCGCTGCCACACAGACATTCGCGCTCTGCTAAAGCATTGCTTCGTAATGGGGCAACACTCTGTATCTCTCTCTGGCAGAGCCAGGCTGCCAAATTGGAAACGTCCAGAGATTGCGCCCACAGGAAAGCTGCCAGCACTGAAAGCTCTAGCTGGTTTTCACTGTCCCTTGGAACTGCATTCGCTGCCACACAGACATTCGCGCTCTGCTAAAGCATTGCTTCGTAATGGGGCAACACTCTGTATCTCTCTCTGGCAGAGCCCGGCTGCCAAATTGGAAACGTCCAGACATTGCGCCCACAGGAAAGCTGCCAGCACTGAAAGCTCTAGCTGGTTTTCACTGTCCCTTGGAACTGCATTCGCTGCCACACAGACATTCGCGCTCTGCTAAAGCTTAACTTGGTAATTGGGCAACACTCTGTATCTCTCTCTGGCAGAGCCCGGCTGCCAAATTGGAAACGTCCAGACATTGCGCCCACAGGAAAGCTGCCAGCACTGAAAGCTCTAGCTGGTTTTCACTGTCCCTTGGAACTGCATTCGCTGCCACACAGACATTCGCGCTCTGCTAAAGCTTAACTTGGTAATTGGGCAACACTCTGTATCTCTCTCTGGCAGAGCCCGGCTGCCAAATTGGAAACGTCCAGAGATTGCGCCCACAGGAAAGCTGCCAGCACTGAAAGCTCTAGCTGGTTTTCACTGTCCCTTGGAACTGCATTCGCTGCCACACAGACATTCGCGCTCTGCTAAAGCATTGCTTCCTAATGGGGCAACACTCTGTATCTCTCTCTGGCACAGCCCGGCTGCCAAATTGGAAACGTCCAGAGATTGCGCCCACAGGAAAGCTGCCAGCACTGAAAGCTCTAGCTGGTTTTCACTGTCCCTTGGAACTGCATTCGCTGCCACACAGACATTCGCGCTCTGCTAAAGCATTGCTTCCTAATGGGGCAACACTCTGTATCTCTCTCTGGCAGAGCCCGGCTGCCAAATTGGAAACGTCCAGACATTGCGCCCACAGGAAAGCTGCCAGCACTGAAAGCTCTAGCTGGTTTTCACTGTCCCTTGGAACTGCATTCGCTGCCACACAGACATTCGCGCTCTGCTAAAGCATTGCTTCGTAATGGGGCAACACTCTGTATCTCTCTCTGGCAGAGCCCGGCTGCCAAATTGGAAACGTCCAGACATTGCGCCCACAGGAAAGCTGCCAGCACTGAAAGCTCTAGCTGGTTTTCACTGTCCCTTGGAACTGCATTCGCTGCCACACAGACATTCGCGCTCTGCTAAAGCTTAACTTGGTAATTGGGCAACACTCTGTATCTCTCTCTGGCAGAGCCCGGCTGCCAAATTGGAAACGTCCAGACATTGCGCCCACAGGAAAGCTGCCAGCACTGAAAGCTCTAGCTGGTTTTCACTGTCCCTTGGAACTGCATTCGCTGCCACACAGACATTCGCGCTCTGCTAAAGCATTGCTTCGTAATGGGGCAACACTCTGTATCTCTCTCTGGCAGAGCCCGGCTGCCAAATTGGAAACGTCCAGACATTGCGCCCACAGGAAAGCTGCCAGCACTGAAAGCTCTAGCTGGTTTTCACTGTCCCTTGGAACTGCATTCGCTGCCACACAGACATTCGCGCTCTGCTAAAGCATTGCTTCGTAATGGGGCAACACTCTGTATCTCTCTCTGGCAGAGCCCGGCTGCCAAATTGGAAACGTCCAGACATTGCGCCCACAGGAAAGCTGCCAGCACTGAAAGCTCTAGCTGGTTTTCACTGTCCCTTGGAACTGCATTCGCTGCCACACAGACATTCGCGCTCTGCTAAAGCATTGCTTCGTAATGGGGCAACACTCTGTATCTCTCTCTGGCAGAGCCCGGCTGCCAAATTGGAAACGTCCAGACATTGCGCCCACAGGAAAGCTGCCAGCACTGAAAGCTCTAGCTGGTTTTCACTGTCCCTTGGAACTGCATTCGCTGCCACACAGACATTCGCGCTCTGCTAAAGCATTGCTTCGTAATGGGGCAACACTCTGTATCTCTCTCTGGCAGAGCCCGGCTGCCAAATTGGAAACGTCCAGACATTGCGCCCACAGGAAAGCTGCCAGCACTGAAAGCTCTAGCTGGTTTTCACTGTCCCTTGGAACTGCATTCGCTGCCACACAGACATTCGCGCTCTGCTAAAGCATTGCTTCGTAATGGGGCAACACTCTGGATCTCTCTCTGGCAGAGCCCGGCTGCCAAATTGGAAACGTCCAGACATTGCGCCCACAGGAAAGCTGCCAGCACTGAAAGCTCTAGCTGGTTTTCACTGTCCCTTGGAACTGCTTTCGCTGCCACACAGACATTCGCGCTCTGCTAAAGCATTGCTTCCTAATGGGGCAACACTCTGTATCTCTCTCTGGCAGAGCCCGGCTGCCAAATTGGAAACGTCCAGACATTGCGCCCACAGGAAAGCTGCCAGCACTGAAAGCTCTAGCTGGTTTTCACTGTCCCTTGGAACTGCATTCGCTGCCACACAGACATTCGCGCTCTGCTAAAGCATTGCTTCGTAATGGGGCAACACTCTGTATCTCTCTCTGGCAGAGCCCGGCTGCCAAATTGGAAACGTCCAGAGATTGCGCCCACAGGAAAGCTGCCAGCACTGAAAGCTCTAGCTGGTTTTCACTGTCCCTTGGAACTGCATTCGCTGCCACACAGACATTCGCGCTCTGCTAAAGCATTGCTTCGTAATGGGGCAACACTCTGTATCTCTCTCTGGCAGAGCCCGGCTGCCAAATTGGAAACGTCCAGAGATTGCGCCCACAGGAAAGCTGCCAGCACTGAAAGCTCTAGCTGGTTTTCACTGTCCCTTGGAACTGCATTCGCTGCCACACAGACATTCGCGCTCTGCTAAAGCATTGCTTCCTAATGGGGCAACACTCTGTATCTCTCTCTGGCAGAGCCCGGCTGCCAAATTGGAAACGTCCAGACATTGCGCCCACAGGAAAGCTGCCAGCACTGAAAGCTCTAGCTGGTTTTCACTGTCCCTTGGAACTGCATTCGCTGCCACACAGACATTCGCGCTCTGCTAAAGCATTGCTTCCTAATGGGGCAACACTCTGTATCTCTCTCTGGCAGAGCCCGGCTGCCAAATTGGAAACGTCCAGACATTGCGCCCACAGGAAAGCTGCCAGCACTGAAAGCTCTAGCTGGTTTTCACTGTCCCTTGGAACTGCATTCGCTGCCACACAGACATTCGCGCTCTGCTAAAGCATTGCTTCGTAATGGGGCAACACTCTGTATCTCTCTCTGGCAGAGCCCGGCTGCCAAATTGGAAACGTCCAGAGATTGCGCCCACAGGAAAGCTGCCAGCACTGAAAGCTCTAGCTGGTTTTCACTGTCCCTTGGAACTGCATTCGCTGCCACACAGACATTCGCGCTCTGTTAAAGCATTGCTTCGTAATGGGGCAACACTCTGTATCTCTCTCTGGCAGAGCCCGGCTGCCAAATTGGAAACGTCCAGACATTGCGCCCACAGGAAAGCTGCCAGCACTGAAAGCTCTAGCTGGTTTTCACTGTCCCTTGGAACTGCATTCGCTGCCACACAGACATTTGCGCTCTGCTAAAGCATTGCTTCGTAATGGGGCAACACTCTGTATCTCTCTCTGGCAGAGCCCGGCTGCCAAATTGGAAACGTCCAGAGATTGCGGCCACAGGAAAGCTGCCAGCACTGAAAGATGTAGCTGGTTTTCACTGTCCCTTGGAACTGCATTCGCTGCCACACAGACATTCGCGCTCTGCTAAAGCATTGCTTCGTAATGGGGCAACACTCTGTATCTCTCTCTGGCAGAGCCCGGCTGCCAAATTGGAAACGTCCAGAGATTGCGGCCACAGGAAAGCTGCCAGCACTGAAAGCTCTAGCTGGTTTTCACTGTCCCTTGGAACTGCATTCGCTGCCACACAGACATTCGCGCTCTGCTAAAGCATTGCTTCGTAATGGGGCAACACTCTGTATCTCTCTCTGGCAGAGCCCGGCTGCCAAATTGGAAACGTCCAGAGATTGCGCCCACAGGAAAGCTGCCAGCACTGAAAGCTCTAGCTGGTTTTCACTGTCCCTTGGAACTGCATTCGCTGCCACACAGACATTCGCGCTCTGCTAAAGCTTAACTTGGTAATTGGGCAACACTCTGTATCTCTCTCTGGCAGAGCCCGGCTGCCAAATTGGAAACGTCCAGACATTGCGCCCACAGGAAAGCTGCCAGCACTGAAAGCTCTAGCTGGTTTTCACTGTCCCTTGGAACTGCATTCGCTGCCACACAGACATTCGCGCTCTGCTAAAGCATTGCTTCGTAATGGGGCAACACTCTGTATCTCTCTCTGGCAGAGCCCGGCTGCCAAATTGGAAACGTCCAGACATTGCGCCCACAGGAAAGCTGCCAGCACTGAAAGCTCTAGCTGGTTTTCACTGTCCCTTGGAACTGCATTCGCTGCCACACAGACATTCGCGCTCTGCTAAAGCATTGCTTCGTAATGGGGCAACACTCTGTATCTCTCTCTGGCAGAGCCCGGCTGCCAAATTGGAAACGTCCAGAGATTGCGCCCACAGGAAAGCTGCCAGCACTGAAAGCTCTAGCTGGTTTTCACTGTCCCTTGGAACTGCATTCGCTGCCACACAGACATTCGCGCTCTGCTAAAGCATTGCTTCCTAATGGGGCAACACTCTGTATCTCTCTCTGGCAGAGCCCGGCTGCCAAATTGGAAACGTCCAGAGATTGCGCCCACAGGAAAGCTGCCAGCACTGAAAGCTCTAGCTGGTTTTCACTGTCCCTTGGAACTGCATTCGCTGCCACACAGACATTCGCGCTCTGCTAAAGCATTGCTTCGTAATGGGGCAACACTCTGTATCTCTCTCTGGCAGAGCCCGGCTGCCAAATTGGAAACGTCCAGACATTGCGCCCACAGGAAAGCTGCCAGCACTGAAAGCTCTAGCTGGTTTTCACTGTCCCTTGGAACTGCATTCGCTGCCACACAGACATTTGCGCTCTGCTAAAGCATTGCTTCGTAATGGGGCAACACTCTGGATCTCTCTCTGGCAGAGCCCGGCTGCCAAATTGGAAACGTCCAGAGATTGCGCCCACAGGAAAGCTGCCAGCACTGAAAGCTCTAGCTGGTTTTCACTGTCCCTTGGAACTGCATTCGCTGCCACACAGACATTCGCGCTCTGCTAAAGCATTGCTTCGTAATGGGGCAACACTCTGTATCTCTCTCTGGCAGAGCCCGGCTGCCAAATTGGAAACGTCCAGACATTGCGCCCACAGGAAAGCTGCCAGCACTGAAAGCTCTAGCTGGTTTTCACTGTCCCTTGGAACTGCATTCGCTGCCACACAGACATTCGCGCTCTGCTAAAGCATTGCTTCCTAATGGGGCAACACTCTGTATCTCTCTCTGGCAGAGCCCGGCTGCCAAATTGGAAACGTCCAGAGATTGCGGCCACAGGAAAGCTGCCAGCACTGAAAGATGTAGCTGGTTTTCACTGTCCCTTGGAACTGCATTCGCTGCCACACAGACATTCGCGCTCTGCTAAAGCATTGCTTCGTAATGGGGCAACACTCTGGATCTCTCTCTGGCAGAGCCCGGCTGCCAAATTGGAAACGTCCAGACATTGCGCCCACAGGAAAGCTGCCAGCACTGAAAGCTCTAGCTGGTTTTCACTGTCCCTTGGAACTGCATTCGCTGCCACACAGACATTCGCGCTCTGCTAAAGCATTGCTTCGTAATGGGGCAACACTCTGTATCTCTCTCTGGCAGAGCCCGGCTGCCAAATTGGAAACGTCCAGACATTGCGCCCACAGGAAAGCTGCCAGCACTGAAAGCTCTAGCTGGTTTTCACTGTCCCTTGGAACTGCTTTCGCTGCCACACAGACATTTGCGCTCTGCTAAAGCATTGCTTCGTAATGGGGCAACACTCTGTATCTCTCTCTGGCAGAGCCCGGCTGCCAAATTGGAAACGTCCAGAGATTGCGCCCACAGGAAAGCTGCCAGCACTGAAAGCTCTAGCTGGTTTTCACTGTCCCTTGGAACTGCATTCGTTGCCACACAGACATTCGCGCTCTGCTAAAGCATTGCTTCCTAATGGGGCAACACTCTGTATCTCTCTCTGGCAGAGCCCGGCTGCCAAATTGGAAACGTCCAGAGATTGCGCCCACAGGAAAGCTGCCAGCACTGAAAGCTCTAGCTGGTTTTCACTGTCCCTTGGAACTGCATTCGCTGCCACACAGACATTCGCGCTCTGCTAAAGCATTGCTTCGTAATGGGGCAACACTCTGTATCTCTCTCTGGCAGAGCCCGGCTGCCAAATTGGAAACGTCCAGAGATTGCGCCCACAGGAAAGCTGCCAGCACTGAAAGCTCTAGCTGGTTTTCACTGTCCCTTGGAACTGCATTCGCTGCCACACAGACATTCGCGCTCTGCTAAAGCATTGCTTCGTAATGGGGCAACACTCTGTATCTCTCTCTGGCAGAGCCCGGCTGCCAAATTGGAAACGTCCAGACATTGCGCCCACAGGAAAGCTGCCAGCACTGAAAGCTCTAGCTGGTTTTCACTGTCCCTTGGAACTGCATTCGCTGCCACACAGACATTCGCGCTCTGCTAAAGCATTGCTTCGTAATGGGGCAACACTCTGTATCTCTCTCTGGCAGAGCCCGGCTGCCAAATTGGAAACGTCCAGACATTGCGCCCACAGGAAAGCTGCCAGCACTGAAAGCTCTAGCTGGTTTTCACTGTCCCTTGGAACTGCATTCGCTGCCACACAGACATTCGCGCTCTGCTAAAGCATTGCTTCGTAATGGGGCAACACTCTGTATCTCTCTCTGGCAGAGCCCGGCTGCCAAATTGGAAACGTCCAGAGATTGCGCCCACAGGAAAGCTGCCAGCACTGAAAGCTCTAGCTGGTTTTCACTGTCCCTTGGAACTGCATTCGCTGCCACACAGACATTCGCGCTCTGCTAAAGCATTGCTTCGTAATGGGGCAACACTCTGTATCTCTCTCTGGCAGAGCTCGGCTGCCAAATTGGAAACGTCCAGACATTGCGCCCACAGGAAAGCTGCCAGCACTGAAAGCTCTAGCTGGTTTTCACTGTCCCTTGGAACTGCATTCGCTGCCACACAGACATTTGCGCTCTGCTAAAGCTTAACTTGGTAATTGGGCAACACTCTGTATCTCTCTCTGGCAGAGCCCGGCTGCCAAATTGGAAACGTCCAGAGATTGCGCCCACAGGAAAGCTGCCAGCACTGAAAGCTCTAGCTGGTTTTCACTGTCCCTTGGAACTGCATTCGCTGCCACACAGACATTCGCGCTATGCTAAAGCTTAACTTGGTAATTGGGCAACACTCTGTATCTCTCTCTGGCAGAGCCCGGCTGCCAAATTGGAAACGTCCAGACATTGCGCCCACAGGAAAGCTGCCAGCACTGAAAGCTCTAGCTGGTTTTCACTGTCCCTTGGAACTGCATTCGCTGCCACACAGACATTCGCGCTCTGCTAAAGCATTGCTTCGTAATGGGGCAACACTCTGTATCTCTCTCTGGCAGAGCCCGGCTGCCAAATTGGAAACGTCCAGAGATTGCGCCCACAGGAAAGCTGCCAGCACTGAAAGCTCTAGCTGGTTTTCACTGTCCCTTGGAACTGCATTCGCTGCCACACAGACATTCGCGCTCTGCTAAAGCATTGCTTCGTAATGGGGCAACACTCTGTATCTCTCTCTGGCAGAGCCCGGCTGCCAAATTGGAAACGTCCAGACATTGCGCCCACAGGAAAGCTGCCAGCACTGAAAGCTCTAGCTGGTTTTCACTGTCCCTTGGAACTGCATTCGCTGCCACACAGACATTCGCGCTCTGCTAAAGCATTGCTTCCTAATGGGGCAACACTCTGTATCTCTCTCTGGCAGAGCCCGGCTGCCAAATTGGAAACGTCCAGACATTGCGCCCACAGGAAAGCTGCCAGCACTGAAAGCTCTAGCTGGTTTTCACTGTCCCTTGGAACTGCATTCGCTGCCACACAGACATTTGCGCTCTGCTAAAGCATTGCTTCGTAATGGGGCAACACTCTGGATCTCTCTCTGGCAGAGCCCGGCTGCCAAATTGGAAACGTCCAGACATTGCGCCCACAGGAAAGCTGCCAGCACTGAAAGCTCTAGCTGGTTTTCACTGTCCCTTGGAACTGCATTCGCTGCCACACAGACATTCGCGCTCTGCTAAAGCATTGCTTCGTAATGGGGCAACACTCTGGATCTCTCTCTGGCAGAGCCCGGCTGCCAAATTGGAAACGTCCAGAGATTGCGCCCACAGGAAAGCTGCCAGCACTGAAAGCTCTAGCTGGTTTTCACTGTCCCTTGGAACTGCATTCGCTGCCACACAGACATTCGCGCTCTGCTAAAGCATTGCTTCGTAATGGGGCAACACTCTGGATCTCTCTCTGGCAGAGCCCGGCTGCCAAATTGGAAACGTCCAGAGATTGCGCCCACAGGAAAGCTGCCAGCACTGAAAGCTCTAGCTGGTTTTCACTGTCCCTTGGAACTGCATTCGCTGCCACACAGACATTTGCGCTCTGCTAAAGCATTGCTTCGTAATGGGGCAACACTCTGTATCTCTCTCTGGCAGAGCCCGGCTGCCAAATTGGAAACGTCCAGAGATTGCGCCCACAGGAAAGCTGCCAGCACTGAAAGCTCTAGCTGGTTTTCACTGTCCCTTGGAACTGCATTCGCTGCCACACAGACATTCGCGCTCTGCTAAAGCATTGCTTCGTAATGGGGCAACACTCTGTATCTCTCTCTGGCAGAGCCCGGCTGCCAAATTGGAAACGTCCAGACATTGCGCCCACAGGAAAGCTGCCAGCACTGAAAGCTCTAGCTGGTTTTCACTGTCCCTTGGAACTGCATTCGCTGCCACACAGACATTCGCGCTCTGCTAAAGCATTGCTTCCTAATGGGGCAACACTCTGTATCTCTCTCTGGCAGAGCCCGGCTGCCAAATTGGAAACGTCCAGAGATTGCGCCCACAGGAAAGCTGCCAGCACTGAAAGCTCTAGCTGGTTTTCACTGTCCCTTGGAACTGCATTCGCTGCCACACAGACATTCGCGCTCTGCTAAAGCATTGCTTCGTAATGGGGCAACACTCTGTATCTCTCTCTGGCAGAGCTCGGCTGCCAAATTGGAAACGTCCAGACATTGCGCCCACAGGAAAGCTGCCAGCACTGAAAGCTCTAGCTGGTTTTCACTGTCCCTTGGAACTGCATTCGCTGCCACACAGACATTTGCGCTCTGCTAAAGATTAACTTGGTAATTGGGCAACACTCTGTATCTCTCTCTGGCAGAGCCCGGCTGCCAAATTGGAAACGTCCAGAGATTGCGCCCACAGGAAAGCTGCCAGCACTGAAAGCTCTAGCTGGTTTTCACTGTCCCTTGGAACTGCATTCGCTGCCACACAGACATTCGCGCTATGCTAAAGCTTAACTTGGTAATTGGGCAACACTCTGTATCTCTCTCTGGCAGAGCCCGGCTGCCAAATTGGAAACGTCCAGACATTGCGCCCACAGGAAAGCTGCCAGCACTGAAAGCTCTAGCTGGTTTTCACTGTCCCTTGGAACTGCATTCGCTGCCACACAGACATTCGCGCTCTGCTAAAGCATTGCTTCGTAATGGGGCAACACTCTGTATCTCTCTCTGGCAGAGCCCGGCTGCCAAATTGGAAACGTCCAGACATTGCGCCCACAGGAAAGCTGCCAGCACTGAAAGCTCTAGCTGGTTTTCACTGTCCCTTGGAACTGCATTCGCTGCCACACAGACATTCGCGCTCTGCTAAAGCATTGCTTCGTAATGGGGCAACACTCTGTATCTCTCTCTGGCAGAGCCCGGCTGCCAAATTGGAAACGTCCAGACATTGCGCCCACAGGAAAGCTGCCAGCACTGAAAGCTCTAGCTGGTTTTCACTGTCCCTTGGAACTGCATTCGCTGCCACACAGACATTTGCGCTCTGCTAAAGCATTGCTTCGTAATGGGGCAACACTCTGTATCTCTCTCTGGCAGAGCCCGGCTGCCAAATTGGAAACGTCCAGACATTGCGCCCACAGGAAAGCTGCCAGCACTGAAAGCTCTAGCTGGTTTTCACTGTCCCTTGGAACTGCATTCGCTGCCACACAGACATTCGCGCTCTGCTAAAGCATTGCTTCGTAATGGGGCAACACTCTGTATCTCTCTCTGGCAGAGCCCGGCTGCCAAATTGGAAACGTCCAGACATTGCGCCCACAGGAAAGCTGCCAGCACTGAAAGCTCTAGCTGGTTTTCACTGTCCCTTGGAACTGCATTCGCTGCCACACAGACATTCGCGCTCTGCTAAAGCATTGCTTCCTAATGGGGCAACACTCTGTATCTCTCTCTGGCAGAGCCCGGCTGCCAAATTGGAAACGTCCAGACATTGCGCCCACAGGAAAGCTGCCAGCACTGAAAGCTCTAGCTGGTTTTCACTGTCCCTTGGAACTGCATTCGCTGCCACACAGACATTTGCGCTCTGCTAAAGCATTGCTTCGTAATGGGGCAACACTCTGGATCTCTCTCTGGCAGAGCCCGGCTGCCAAATTGGAAACGTCCAGACATTGCGCCCACAGGAAAGCTGCCAGCACTGAAAGCTCTAGCTGGTTTTCACTGTCCCTTGGAACTGCATTCGCTGCCACACAGACATTCGCGCTCTGCTAAAGCTTAACTTGGTAATTGGGCAACACTCTGTATCTCTCTCTGGCAGAGCCCGGCTGCCAAATTGGAAACGTCCAGAGATTGCGCCCACAGGAAAGCTGCCAGCACTGAAAGCTCTAGCTGGTTTTCACTGTCCCTTGGAACTGCATTCGCTGCCACACAGACATTCGCGCTCTGCTAAAGCATTGCTTCGTAATGGGGCAACACTCTGTATCTCTCTCTGGCAGAGCCCGGCTGCCAAATTGGAAACGTCCAGAGATTGCGCCCACAGGAAAGCTGCCAGCACTGAAAGCTCTAGCTGGTTTTCACTGTCCCTTGGAACTGCATTCGCTGCCACACAGACATTCGCGCTCTGCTAAAGCATTGCTTCCTAATGGGGCAACACTCTGTATCTCTCTCTGGCAGAGCCCGGCTGCCAAATTGGAAACGTCCAGACATTGCGCCCACAGGAAAGCTGCCAGCACTGAAAGCTGTAGCTGGTTTTCACTGTCCCTTGGAACTGCATTCGCTGCCACACAGACATTCGCGCTCTGCTAAAGCATTGCTTCCTAATGGGGCAACACTCTGTATCTCTCTCTGGCAGAGCCCGGCTGCCAAATTGGAAACGTCCAGAGATTGCGCCCACAGGAAAGCTGCCAGCACTGAAAGCTCTAGCTGGTTTTCACTGTCCCTTGGAACTGCATTCGCTGCCACACAGACATTCGCGCTCTGCTAAAGCATTGCTTCGTAATGGGGCAACACTCTGTATCTCTCTCTGGCAGAGCCCGGCTGCCAAATTGGAAACGTCCAGAGATTGCGCCCACAGGAAAGCTGCCAGCACTGAAAGCTCTAGCTGGTTTTCACTGTCCCTTGGAACTGCATTCGCTGCCACACAGACATTCGCGCTCTGCTAAAGCATTGCTTCGTAATGGGGCAACACTCTGTATCTCTCTCTGGCAGAGCCCAGCTGCCAAATTGGAAACGTCCAGACATTGCGCCCACAGGAAAGCTGCCAGCACTGAAAGCTCTAGCTGGTTTTCACTGTCCCTTGGAACTGCATTCGCTGCCACACAGACATTCGCGCTCTGCTAAAGCATTGCTTCGTAATGGGGCAACACTCTGTATCTCTCTCTGGCAGAGCCCGGCTGCCAAATTGGAAACGTCCAGACATTGCGCCCACAGGAAAGCTGCCAGCACTGAAAGCTCTAGCTGGTTTTCACTGTCCCTTGGAACTGCATTCGCTGCCACACAGACATTCGCGCTCTGCTAAAGCATTGCTTCGTAATGGGGCAACACTCTGTATCTCTCTCTGGCAGAGCCCGGCTGCCAAATTGGAAACGTCCAGAGATTGCGCCCACAGGAAAGCTGCCAGCACTGAAAGCTCTAGCTGGTTTTCACTGTCCCTTGGAACTGCATTCGCTGCCACACAGACATTCGCGCTCTGCTAAAGCATTGCTTCGTAATGGGGCAACACTCTGTATCTCTCTCTGGCAGAGCTCGGCTGCCAAATTGGAAACGTCCAGACATTGCGCCCACAGGAAAGCTGCCAGCACTGAAAGCTCTAGCTGGTTTTCACTGTCCCTTGGAACTGCATTCGCTGCCACACAGACATTTGCGCTCTGCTAAAGCTTAACTTGGTAATTGGGCAACACTCTGTATCTCTCTCTGGCAGAGCCCGGCTGCCAAATTGGAAACGTCCAGAGATTGCGGCCACAGGAAAGCTGCCAGCACTGAAAGCTCTAGCTGGTTTTCACTGTCCCTTGGAACTGCATTCGCTGCCACACAGACATTCGCGCTATGCTAAAGCTTAACTTGGTAATTGGGCAACACTCTGTATCTCTCTCTGGCAGAGCCCGGCTGCCAAATTGGAAACGTCCAGACATTGCGCCCACAGGAAAGCTGCCAGCACTGAAAGCTCTAGCTGGTTTTCACTGTCCCTTGGAACTGCATTCGCTGCCACACAGACATTCGCGCTCTGCTAAAGCATTGCTTCCTAATGGGGCAACACTCTGTATCTCTCTCTGGCAGAGCCCGGCTGCCAAATTGGAAACGTCCAGACATTGCGCCCACAGGAAAGCTGCCAGCACTGAAAGCTCTAGCTGGTTTTCACTGTCCCTTGGAACTGCATTCGCTGCCACACAGACATTTGCGCTCTGCTAAAGCTTAACTTGGTAATTGGGCAACACTCTGTATCTCTCTCTGGCAGAGCCCGGCTGCCAAATTGGAAACGTCCAGAGATTGCGCCCACAGGAAAGCTGCCAGCACTGAAAGCTCTAGCTGGTTTTCACTGTCCCTTGGAACTGCATTCGCTGCCACACAGACATTCGCGCTCTGCTAAAGCTTAACTTGGTAATTGGGCAACACTCTGTATCTCTCTCTGGCAGAGCCCGGCTGCCAAATTGGAAACGTCCAGACATTGCGCCCACAGGAAAGCTGCCAGCACTGAAAGCTCTAGCTGGTTTTCACTGTCCCTTGGAACTGCATTCGCTGCCACACAGACATTCGCGCTCTGCTAAAGCATTGCTTCCTAATGGGGCAACACTCTGTATCTCTCTCTGGCAGAGCCCGGCTGCCAAATTGGAAACGTCCAGACATTGCGCCCACAGGAAAGCTGCCAGCACTGAAAGCTCTAGCTGGTTTTCACTGTCCCTTGGAACTGCATTCGCTGCCACACAGACATTCGCGCTCTGCTAAAGCATTGCTTCGTAATGGGGCAACACTCTGTATCTCTCTCTGGCAGAGCCCGGCTGCCAAATTGGAAACGTCCAGACATTGCGCCCACAGGAAAGCTGCCAGCACTGAAAGCTCTAGCTGGTTTTCACTGTCCCTTGGAACTGCATTCGCTGCCACACAGACATTTGCGCTCTGCTAAAGCATTGCTTCGTAATGGGGCAACACTCTGTATCTCTCTCTGGCAGAGCCCGGCTGCCAAATTGGAAACGTCCAGACATTGCGCCCACAGGAAAGCTGCCAGCACTGAAAGCTCTAGCTGGTTTTCACTGTCCCTTGGAACTGCATTCGCTGCCACACAGACATTCGCGCTCTGCTAAAGCATTGCTTCCTAATGGGGCAACACTCTGTATCTCTCTCTGGCAGAGCCCGGCTGCCAAATTGGAAACGTCCAGACATTGCGCCCACAGGAAAGCTGCCAGCACTGAAAGCTCTAGCTGGTTTTCACTGTCCCTTGGAACTGCATTCGCTGCCACACAGACATTTGCGCTCTGCTAAAGCATTGCTTCGTAATGGGGCAACACTCTGGATCTCTCTCTGGCAGAGCCCGGCTGCCAAATTGGAAACGTCCAGACATTGCGCCCACAGGAAAGCTGCCAGCACTGAAAGCTCTAGCTGGTTTTCACTGTCCCTTGGAACTGCATTCGCTGCCACACAGACATTCGCGCTCTGCTAAAGCATTGCTTCGTAATGGGGCAACACTCTGGATCTCTCTCTGGCAGAGCCCGGCTGCCAAATTGGAAACGTCCAGAGATTGCGCCCACAGGAAAGCTGCCAGCACTGAAAGCTCTAGCTGGTTTTCACTGTCCCTTGGAACTGCATTCGCTGCCACACAGACATTCGCGCTCTGCTAAAGCTTAACTTGGTAATTGGGCAACACTCTGTATCTCTCTCTGGCAGAGCCCGGCTGCCAAATTGGAAACGTCCAGAGATTGCGCCCACAGGAAAGCTGCCAGCACTGAAAGCTCTAGCTGGTTTTCACTGTCCCTTGGAACTGCATTCGCTGCCACACAGACATTCGCGCTCTGCTAAAGCATTGCTTCGTAATGGGGCAACACTCTGTATCTCTCTCTGGCAGAGCCCGGCTGCCAAATTGGAAACGTCCAGAGATTGCGCCCACAGGAAAGCTGCCAGCACTGAAAGCTCTAGCTGGTTTTCACTGTCCCTTGGAACTGCATTCGCTGCCACACAGACATTCGCGCTCTGCTAAAGCATTGCTTCGTAATGGGGCAACACTCTGTATCTCTCTCTGGCAGAGCTCGGCTGCCAAATTGGAAACGTCCAGACATTGCGCCCACAGGAAAGCTGCCAGCACTGAAAGCTCTAGCTGGTTTTCACTGTCCCTTGGAACTGCATTCGCTGCCACACAGACATTTGCGCTCTGCTAAAGCTTAACTTGGTAATTGGGCAACACTCTGTATCTCTCTCTGGCAGAGCCCGGCTGCCAAATTGGAAACGTCCAGACATTGCGCCCACAGGAAAGCTGCCAGCACTGAAAGCTCTAGCTGGTTTTCACTGTCCCTTGGAACTGCATTCGCTGCCACACAGACATTCGCGCTATGCTAAAGCTTAACTTGGTAATTGGGCAACACTCTGTATCTCTCTCTGGCAGAGCCCGGCTGCCAAATTGGAAACGTCCAGACATTGCGCCCACAGGAAAGCTGCCAGCACTGAAAGCTCTAGCTGGTTTTCACTGTCCCTTGGAACTGCATTCGCTGCCACACAGACATTCGCGCTCTGCTAAAGCATTGCTTCCTAATGGGGCAACACTCTGTATCTCTCTCTGGCAGAGCCCGGCTGCCAAATTGGAAACGTCCAGACATTGCGCCCACAGGAAAGCTGCCAGCACTGAAAGCTCTAGCTGGTTTTCACTGTCCCTTGGAACTGCATTCGCTGCCACACAGACATTTGCGCTCTGCTAAAGCTTAACTTGGTAATTGGGCAACACTCTGTATCTCTCTCTGGCAGAGCCCGGCTGCCAAATTGGAAACGTCCAGAGATTGCGCCCACAGGAAAGCTGCCAGCACTGAAAGCTCTAGCTGGTTTTCACTGTCCCTTGGAACTGCATTCGCTGCCACACAGACATTCGCGCTCTGCTAAAGCTTAACTTGGTAATTGGGCAACACTCTGTATCTCTCTCTGGCAGAGCCCGGCTGCCAAATTGGAAACGTCCAGACATTGCGCCCACAGGAAAGCTGCCAGCACTGAAAGCTCTAGCTGGTTTTCACTGTCCCTTGGAACTGCATTCGCTGCCACACAGACATTCGCGCTCTGCTAAAGCATTGCTTCGTAATGGGGCAACACTCTGTATCTCTCTCTGGCAGAGCCCGGCTGCCAAATTGGAAACGTCCAGAGATTGCGCCCACAGGAAAGCTGCCAGCACTGAAAGCTCTAGCTGGTTTTCACTGTCCCTTGGAACTGCATTCGCTGCCACACAGACATTCGCGCTCTGCTAAAGCATTGCTTCGTAATGGGGCAACACTCTGTATCTCTCTCTGGCAGAGCCCGGCTGCCAAATTGGAAACGTCCAGACATTGCGCCCACAGGAAAGCTGCCAGCACTGAAAGCTCTAGCTGGTTTTCACTGTCCCTTGGAACTGCATTCGCTGCCACACAGACATTTGCGCTCTGCTAAAGCATTGCTTCGTAATGGGGCAACACTCTGGATCTCTCTCTGGCAGAGCCCGGCTGCCAAATTGGAAACGTCCAGAGATTGTGCCCACAGGAAAGCTGCCAGCACTGAAAGCTCTAGCTGGTTTTCACTGTCCCTTGGAACTGCATTCGCTGCCACACAGACATTCGCGCTCTGCTAAAGCATTGCTTCGTAATGGGGCAACACTCTGTATCTCTCTCTGGCAGAGCCCGGCTGCCAAATTGGAAACGTGCAGACATTGCGCCCACAGGAAAGCTGCCAGCACTGAAAGCTCTAGCTGGTTTTCACTGTCCCTTGGAACTGCATTCGCTGCCACACAGACATTTGCGCTCTGCTAAAGCATTGCTTCGTAATGGGGCAACACTCTGTATCTCTCTCTGGCAGAGCCCGGCTGCCAAATTGGAAACGTCCAGAGATTGCGGCCACAGGAAAGCTGCCAGCACTGAAAGATGTAGCTGGTTTTCACTGTCCCTTGGAACTGCATTCGCTGCCACACAGACATTCGCGCTCTGCTAAAGCATTGCTTCCTAATGGGGCAACACTCTGTATCTCTCTCTGGCAGAGCCCGGCTGCCAAATTGGAAACGTCCAGAGATTGCGCCCACAGGAAAGCTGCCAGCACTGAAAGCTCTAGCTGGTTTTCACTGTCCCTTGGAACTGCATTCGCTGCCACACAGACATTCGCGCTCTGCTAAAGCATTGCTTCGTAATGGGGCAACACTCTGTATCTCTCTCTGGCAGAGCCCGGCTGCCAAATTGGAAACGTCCAGAGATTGCGCCCACAGGAAAGCTGCCAGCACTGAAAGCTCTAGCTGGTTTTCACTGTCCCTTGGAACTGCATTCGCTGCCACACAGACATTCGCGCTCTGCTAAAGCATTGCTTCGTAATGGGGCAACACTCTGTATCTCTCTCTGGCAGAGCCCAGCTGCCAAATTGGAAACGTCCAGACATTGCGCCCACAGGAAAGCTGCCAGCACTGAAAGCTCTAGCTGGTTTTCACTGTCCCTTGGAACTGCATTCGCTGCCACACAGACATTCGCGCTCTGCTAAAGCATTGCTTCGTAATGGGGCAACACTCTGTATCTCTCTCTGGCAGAGCCCGGCTGCCAAATTGGAAACGTCCAGACATTGCGCCCACAGGAAAGCTGCCAGCACTGAAAGCTCTAGCTGGCTTTCACTGTCCCTTGGAACTGCATTCGCTGCCACACAGACATTCGCGCTCTGCTAAAGCATTGCTTCGTAATGGGGCAACACTCTGTATCTCTCTCTGGCAGAGCCCGGCTGCCAAATTGGAAACGTCCAGAGATTGCGCCCACAGGAAAGCTGCCAGCACTGAAAGCTCTAGCTGGTTTTCACTGTCCCTTGGAACTGCATTCGCTGCCACACAGACATTCGCGCTCTGCTAAAGCATTGCTTCGTAATGGGGCAACACTCTGTATCTCTCTCTGGCAGAGCTCGGCTGCCAAATTGGAAACGTCCAGACATTGCGCCCACAGGAAAGCTGCCAGCACTGAAAGCTCTAGCTGGTTTTCACTGTCCCTTGGAACTGCATTCGCTGCCACGCAGACATTTGCGCTCTGCTAAAGCTTAACTTGGTAATTGGGCAACACTCTGTATCTCTCTCTGGCAGAGCCCGGCTGCCAAATTGGAAACGTCCAGAGATTGCGCCCACAGGAAAGCTGCCAGCACTGAAAGCTCTAGCTGGTTTTCACTGTCCCTTGGAACTGCATTCGCTGCCACACAGACATTCGCGCTATGCTAAAGCTTAACTTGGTAATTGGGCAACACTCTGTATCTCTCTCTGGCAGAGCCCGGCTGCCAAATTGGAAACGTCCAGACATTGCGCCCACAGGAAAGCTGCCAGCACTGAAAGCTCTAGCTGGTTTTCACTGTCCCTTGGAACTGCATTCGCTGCCACACAGACATTCGCGCTCTGCTAAAGCATTGCTTCGTAATGGGGCAACACTCTGTATCTCTCTCTGGCAGAGCCCGGCTGCCAAATTGGAAACGTCCAGACATTGCGCCCACAGGAAAGCTGCCAGCACTGAAAGCTCTAGCTGGTTTTCACTGTCCCTTGGAACTGCATTCGCTGCCACACAGACATTCGCGCTCTGCTAAAGCATTGCTTCGTAATGGGGCAACACTCTGTATCTCTCTCTGGCAGAGCCCGGCTGCCAAATTGGAAACGTCCAGAGATTGCGCCCACAGGAAAGCTGCCAGCACTGAAAGCTCTAGCTGGTTTTCACTGTCCCTTGGAACTGCATTCGCTGCCACACAGACATTTGCGCTCTGCTAAAGCATTGCTTCGTAATGGGGCAACACTCTGTATCTCTCTCTGGCAGAGCCCGGCTGCCAAATTGGAAACGTCCAGACATTGCGCCCACAGGAAAGCTGCCAGCACTGAAAGCTCTAGCTGGTTTTCACTGTCCCTTGGAACTGCATTCGCTGCCACACAGACATTCGCGCTCTGCTAAAGCATTGCTTCGTAATGGGGCAACACTCTGTATCTCTCTCTGGCAGAGCCCGGCTGCCAAATTGGAAACGTCCAGACATTGCGCCCACAGGAAAGCTGCCAGCACTGAAAGCTCTAGCTGGTTTTCACTGTCCCTTGGAACTGCATTCGCTGCCACACAGACATTCGCGCTCTGCTAAAGCATTGCTTCCTAATGGGGCAACACTCTGTATCTCTCTCTGGCAGAGCCCGGCTGCCAAATTGGAAACGTCCAGAGATTGCGCCCACAGGAAAGCTGCCAGCACTGAAAGCTCTAGCTGGTTTTCACTGTCCCTTGGAACTGCATTCGCTGCCACACAGACATTCGCGCTCTGCTAAAGCATTGCTTCGTAATGGGGCAACACTCTGTATCTCTCTCTGGCAGAGCCCGGCTGCCAAATTGGAAACGTCCAGAGATTGCGCCCACAGGAAAGCTGCCAGCACTGAAAGCTCTAGCTGGTTTTCACTGTCCCTTGGAACTGCATTCGCTGCCACACAGACATTCGCGCTCTGCTAAAGCATTGCTTCGTAATGGGGCAACACTCTGTATCTCTCTCTGGCAGAGCTCGGCTGCCAAATTGGAAACGTCCAGACATTGCGCCCACAGGAAAGCTGCCAGCACTGAAAGCTCTAGCTGGTTTTCACTGTCCCTTGGAACTGCATTCGCTGCCACACAGACATTTGCGCTCTGCTAAAGCTTAACTTGGTAATTGGGCAACACTCTGTATCTCTCTCTGGCAGAGCCCGGCTGCCAAATTGGAAACGTCCAGACATTGCGCCCACAGGAAAGCTGCCAGCACTGAAAGCTCTAGCTGGTTTTCACTGTCCCTTGGAACTGCATTCGCTGCCACACAGACATTCGCGCTATGCTAAAGCTTAACTTGGTAATTGGGCAACACTCTGTATCTCTCTCTGGCAGAGCCCGGCTGCCAAATTGGAAACGTCCAGACATTGCGCCCACAGGAAAGCTGCCAGCACTGAAAGCTCTAGCTGGTTTTCACTGTCCCTTGGAACTGCATTCGCTGCCACACAGACATTCGCGCTCTGCTAAAGCATTGCTTCCTAATGGGGCAACACTCTGTATCTCTCTCTGGCAGAGCCCGGCTGCCAAATTGGAAACGTCCAGACATTGCGCCCACAGGAAAGCTGCCAGCACTGAAAGCTCTAGCTGGTTTTCACTGTCCCTTGGAACTGCATTCGCTGCCACACAGACATTTGCGCTCTGCTAAAGCTTAACTTGGTAATTGGGCAACACTCTGTATCTCTCTCTGGCAGAGCCCGGCTGCCAAATTGGAAACGTCCAGAGATTGCGCCCACAGGAAAGCTGCCAGCACTGAAAGCTCTAGCTGGTTTTCACTGTCCCTTGGAACTGCATTCGCTGCCACACAGACATTCGCGCTCTGCTAAAGCTTAACTTGGTAATTGGGCAACACTCTGTATCTCTCTCTGGCAGAGCCCGGCTGCCAAATTGGAAACGTCCAGACATTGCGCCCACAGGAAAGCTGCCAGCACTGAAAGCTCTAGCTGGTTTTCACTGTCCCTTGGAACTGCATTCGCTGCCACACAGACATTCGCGCTCTGCTAAAGCATTGCTTCGTAATGGGGCAACACTCTGTATCTCTCTCTGGCAGAGCCCGGCTGCCAAATTGGAAACGTCCAGAGATTGCGCCCACAGGAAAGCTGCCAGCACTGAAAGCTCTAGCTGGTTTTCACTGTCCCTTGGAACTGCATTCGCTGCCACACAGACATTCGCGCTCTGCTAAAGCATTGCTTCGTAATGGGGCAACACTCTGTATCTCTCTCTGGCAGAGCCCGGCTGCCAAATTGGAAACGTCCAGACATTGCGCCCACAGGAAAGCTGCCAGCACTGAAAGCTCTAGCTGGTTTTCACTGTCCCTTGGAACTGCATTCGCTGCCACACAGACATTTGCGCTCTGCTAAAGCATTGCTTCGTAATGGGGCAACACTCTGGATCTCTCTCTGGCAGAGCCCGGCTGCCAAATTGGAAACGTCCAGAGATTGCGCCCACAGGAAAGCTGCCAGCACTGAAAGCTCTAGCTGGTTTTCACTGTCCCTTGGAACTGCATTCGCTGCCACACAGACATTCGCGCTCTGCTAAAGCATTGCTTCGTAATGGGGCAACACTCTGTATCTCTCTCTGGCAGAGCCCGGCTGCCAAATTGGAAACGTCCAGACATTGCGCCCACAGGAAAGCTGCCAGCACTGAAAGCTCTAGCTGGTTTTCACTGTCCCTTGGAACTGCATTCGCTGCCACACAGACATTTGCGCTCTGCTAAAGCATTGCTTCGTAATGGGGCAACACTCTGTATCTCTCTCTGGCAGAGCCCGGCTGCCAAATTGGAAACGTCCAGACATTGCGCCCACAGGAAAGCTGCCAGCACTGAAAGATGTAGCTGGTTTTCACTGTCCCTTGGAACTGCATTCGCTGCCACACAGACATTCGCGCTCTGCTAAAGCATTGCTTCCTAATGGGGCAACACTCTGTATCTCTCTCTGGCAGAGCCCGGCTGCCAAATTGGAAACGTCCAGAGATTGCGCCCACAGGAAAGCTGCCAGCACTGAAAGCTCTAGCTGGTTTTCACTGTCCCTTGGAACTGCATTCGCTGCCACACAGACATTCGCGCTCTGCTAAAGCATTGCTTCGTAATGGGGCAACACTCTGTATCTCTCTCTGGCAGAGCCCGGCTGCCAAATTGGAAACGTCCAGAGATTGCGCCCACAGGAAAGCTGCCAGCACTGAAAGCTCTAGCTGGTTTTCACTGTCCCTTGGAACTGCATTCGCTGCCACACAGACATTCGCGCTCTGCTAAAGCATTGCTTCGTAATGGGGCAACACTCTGTATCTCTCTCTGGCAGAGCCCAGCTGCCAAATTGGAAACGTCCAGACATTGCGCCCACAGGAAAGCTGCCAGCACTGAAAGCTCTAGCTGGTTTTCACTGTCCCTTGGAACTGCATTCGCTGCCACACAGACATTCGCGCTCTGCTAAAGCATTGCTTCGTAATGGGGCAACACTCTGTATCTCTCTCTGGCAGAGCCCGGCTGCCAAATTGGAAACGTCCAGACATTGCGCCCACAGGAAAGCTGCCAGCACTGAAAGCTCTAGCTGGCTTTCACTGTCCCTTGGAACTGCATTCGCTGCCACACAGACATTCGCGCTCTGCTAAAGCATTGCTTCGTAATGGGGCAACACTCTGTATCTCTCTCTGGCAGAGCCCGGCTGCCAAATTGGAAACGTCCAGAGATTGCGCCCACAGGAAAGCTGCCAGCACTGAAAGCTCTAGCTGGTTTTCACTGTCCCTTGGAACTGCATTCGCTGCCACACAGACATTCGCGCTCTGCTAAAGCATTGCTTCGTAATGGGGCAACACTCTGTATCTCTCTCTGGCAGAGCTCGGCTGCCAAATTGGAAACGTCCAGACATTGCGCCCACAGGAAAGCTGCCAGCACTGAAAGCTCTAGCTGGTTTTCACTGTCCCTTGGAACTGCATTCGCTGCCACGCAGACATTTGCGCTCTGCTAAAGCTTAACTTGGTAATTGGGCAACACTCTGTATCTCTCTCTGGCAGAGCCCGGCTGCCAAATTGGAAACGTCCAGAGATTGCGCCCACAGGAAAGCTGCCAGCACTGAAAGCTCTAGCTGGTTTTCACTGTCCCTTGGAACTGCATTCGCTGCCACACAGACATTCGCGCTATGCTAAAGCTTAACTTGGTAATTGGGCAACACTCTGTATCTCTCTCTGGCAGAGCCCGGCTGCCAAATTGGAAACGTCCAGACATTGCGCCCACAGGAAAGCTGCCAGCACTGAAAGCTCTAGCTGGTTTTCACTGTCCCTTGGAACTGCATTCGCTGCCACACAGACATTCGCGCTCTGCTAAAGCATTGCTTCGTAATGGGGCAACACTCTGTATCTCTCTCTGGCAGAGCCCGGCTGCCAAATTGGAAACGTCCAGACATTGCGCCCACAGGAAAGCTGCCAGCACTGAAAGCTCTAGCTGGTTTTCACTGTCCCTTGGAACTGCATTCGCTGCCACACAGACATTCGCGCTCTGCTAAAGCATTGCTTCGTAATGGGGCAACACTCTGTATCTCTCTCTGGCAGAGCCCGGCTGCCAAATTGGAAACGTCCAGAGATTGCGCCCACAGGAAAGCTGCCAGCACTGAAAGCTCTAGCTGGTTTTCACTGTCCCTTGGAACTGCATTCGCTGCCACACAGACATTTGCGCTCTGCTAAAGCATTGCTTCGTAATGGGGCAACACTCTGTATCTCTCTCTGGCAGAGCCCGGCTGCCAAATTGGAAACGTCCAGACATTGCGCCCACAGGAAAGCTGCCAGCACTGAAAGCTCTAGCTGGTTTTCACTGTCCCTTGGAACTGCATTCGCTGCCACACAGACATTCGCGCTCTGCTAAAGCATTGCTTCCTAATGGGGCAACACTCTGTATCTCTCTCTGGCAGAGCCCGGCTGCCAAATTGGAAACGTCCAGACATTGCGCCCACAGGAAAGCTGCCAGCACTGAAAGCTCTAGCTGGTTTTCACTGTCCCTTGGAACTGCATTCGCTGCCACACAGACATTTGCGCTCTGCTAAAGCATTGCTTCGTAATGGGGCAACACTCTGGATCTCTCTCTGGCAGAGCCCGGCTGCCAAATTGGAAACGTCCAGACATTGCGCCCACAGGAAAGCTGCCAGCACTGAAAGCTCTAGCTGGTTTTCACTGTCCCTTGGAACTGCATTCGCTGCCACACAGACATTCGCGCTCTGCTAAAGCATTGCTTCGTAATGGGGCAACACTCTGGATCTCTCTCTGGCAGAGCCCGGCTGCCAAATTGGAAACGTCCAGAGATTGCGCCCACAGGAAAGCTGCCAGCACTGAAAGCTCTAGCTGGTTTTCACTGTCCCTTGGAACTGCATTCGCTGCCACACAGACATTCGCGCTCTGCTAAAGCATTGCTTCCTAATGGGGCAACACTCTGTATCTCTCTCTGGCAGAGCCCGGCTGCCAAATTGGAAACGTCCAGAGATTGCGCCCACAGGAAAGCTGCCAGCACTGAAAGCTCTAGCTGGTTTTCACTGTCCCTTGGAACTGCATTCGCTGCCACACAGACATTCGCGCTCTGCTAAAGCATTGCTTCGTAATGGGGCAACACTCTGTATCTCTCTCTGGCAGAGCTCGGCTGCCAAATTGGAAACGTCCAGACATTGCGCCCACAGGAAAGCTGCCAGCACTGAAAGCTCTAGCTGGTTTTCACTGTCCCTTGGAACTGCATTCGCTGCCACACAGACATTTGCGCTCTGCTAAAGCTTAACTTGGTAATTGGGCAACACTCTGTATCTCTCTCTGGCAGAGCTCGGCTGCCAAATTGGAAACGTCCAGACATTGCGCCCACAGGAAAGCTGCCAGCACTGAAAGCTCTAGCTGGTTTTCACTGTCCCTTGGAACTGCATTCGCTGCCACACAGACATTTGCGCTCTGCTAAAGCTTAACTTGGTAATTGGGCAACACTCTGTATCTCTCTCTGGCAGAGCCCGGCTGCCAAATTGGAAACGTCCAGAGATTGCGGCCACAGGAAAGCTGCCAGCACTGAAAGCTCTAGCTGGTTTTCACTGTCCCTTGGAACTGCATTCGCTGCCACACAGACATTCGCGCTATGCTAAAGCTTAACTTGGTAATTGGGCAACACTCTGTATCTCTCTCTGGCAGAGCCCGGCTGCCAAATTGGAAACGTCCAGACATTGCGCCCACAGGAAAGCTGCCAGCACTGAAAGCTCTAGCTGGTTTTCACTGTCCCTTGGAACTGCATTCGCTGCCACACAGACATTCGCGCTCTGCTAAAGCATTGCTTCCTAATGGGGCAACACTCTGTATCTCTCTCTGGCAGAGCCCGGCTGCCAAATTGGAAACGTCCAGACATTGCGCCCACAGGAAAGCTGCCAGCACTGAAAGCTCTAGCTGGTTTTCACTGTCCCTTGGAACTGCATTCGCTGCCACACAGACATTTGCGCTCTGCTAAAGCTTAACTTGGTAATTGGGCAACACTCTGTATCTCTCTCTGGCAGAGCCCGGCTGCCAAATTGGAAACGTCCAGAGATTGCGCCCACAGGAAAGCTGCCAGCACTGAAAGCTCTAGCTGGTTTTCACTGTCCCTTGGAACTGCATTCGCTGCCACACAGACATTCGCGCTCTGCTAAAGCTTAACTTGGTAATTGGGCAACACTCTGTATCTCTCTCTGGCAGAGCCCGGCTGCCAAATTGGAAACGTCCAGACATTGCGCCCACAGGAAAGCTGCCAGCACTGAAAGCTCTAGCTGGTTTTCACTGTCCCTTGGAACTGCATTCGCTGCCACACAGACATTCGCGCTCTGCTAAAGCATTGCTTCCTAATGGGGCAACACTCTGTATCTCTCTCTGGCAGAGCCCGGCTGCCAAATTGGAAACGTCCAGACATTGCGCCCACAGGAAAGCTGCCAGCACTGAAAGCTCTAGCTGGTTTTCACTGTCCCTTGGAACTGCATTCGCTGCCACACAGACATTCGCGCTCTGCTAAAGCATTGCTTCGTAATGGGGCAACACTCTGTATCTCTCTCTGGCAGAGCCCGGCTGCCAAATTGGAAACGTCCAGACATTGCGCCCACAGGAAAGCTGCCAGCACTGAAAGCTCTAGCTGGTTTTCACTGTCCCTTGGAACTGCATTCGCTGCCACACAGACATTTGCGCTCTGCTAAAGCATTGCTTCGTAATGGGGCAACACTCTGTATCTCTCTCTGGCAGAGCCCGGCTGCCAAATTGGAAACGTCCAGACATTGCGCCCACAGGAAAGCTGCCAGCACTGAAAGCTCTAGCTGGTTTTCACTGTCCCTTGGAACTGCATTCGCTGCCACACAGACATTCGCGCTCTGCTAAAGCATTGCTTCCTAATGGGGCAACACTCTGTATCTCTCTCTGGCAGAGCCCGGCTGCCAAATTGGAAACGTCCAGACATTGCGCCCACAGGAAAGCTGCCAGCACTGAAAGCTCTAGCTGGTTTTCACTGTCCCTTGGAACTGCATTCGCTGCCACACAGACATTTGCGCTCTGCTAAAGCATTGCTTCGTAATGGGGCAACACTCTGGATCTCTCTCTGGCAGAGCCCGGCTGCCAAATTGGAAACGTCCAGACATTGCGCCCACAGGAAAGCTGCCAGCACTGAAAGCTCTAGCTGGTTTTCACTGTCCCTTGGAACTGCATTCGCTGCCACACAGACATTCGCGCTCTGCTAAAGCATTGCTTCGTAATGGGGCAACACTCTGGATCTCTCTCTGGCAGAGCCCGGCTGCCAAATTGGAAACGTCCAGAGATTGCGCCCACAGGAAAGCTGCCAGCACTGAAAGCTCTAGCTGGTTTTCACTGTCCCTTGGAACTGCATTCGCTGCCACACAGACATTCGCGCTCTGCTAAAGCATTGCTTCGTAATGGGGCAACACTCTGGATCTCTCTCTGGCAGAGCCCAGCTGCCAAATTGGAAACGTCCAGACATTGCGCCCACAGGAAAGCTGCCAGCACTGAAAGCTCTAGCTGGTTTTCACTGTCCCTTGGAACTGCATTCGCTGCCACACAGACATTCGCGCTCTGCTAAAGCTTAACTTGGTAATTGGGCAACACTCTGTATCTCTCTCTGGCAGAGCCCGGCTGCCAAATTGGAAACGTCCAGAGATTGCGCCCACAGGAAAGCTGCCAGCACTGAAAGCTCTAGCTGGTTTTCACTGTCCCTTGGAACTGCATTCGCTGCCACACAGACATTCGCGCTCTGCTAAAGCATTGCTTCGTAATGGGGCAACACTCTGTATCTCTCTCTGGCAGAGCCCGGCTGCCAAATTGGAAACGTCCAGAGATTGCGCCCACAGGAAAGCTGCCAGCACTGAAAGCTCTAGCTGGTTTTCACTGTCCCTTGGAACTGCATTCGCTGCCACACAGACATTCGCGCTCTGCTAAAGCATTGCTTCGTAATGGGGCAACACTCTGTATCTCTCTCTGGCAGAGCTCGGCTGCCAAATTGGAAACGTCCAGACATTGCGCCCACAGGAAAGCTGCCAGCACTGAAAGCTCTAGCTGGTTTTCACTGTCCCTTGGAACTGCATTCGCTGCCACACAGACATTTGCGCTCTGCTAAAGCTTAACTTGGTAATTGGGCAACACTCTGTATCTCTCTCTGGCAGAGCCCGGCTGCCAAATTGGAAACGTCCAGACATTGCGCCCACAGGAAAGCTGCCAGCACTGAAAGCTCTAGCTGGTTTTCACTGTCCCTTGGAACTGCATTCGCTGCCACACAGACATTCGCGCTATGCTAAAGCTTAACTTGGTAATTGGGCAACACTCTGTATCTCTCTCTGGCAGAGCCCGGCTGCCAAATTGGAAACGTCCAGACATTGCGCCCACAGGAAAGCTGCCAGCACTGAAAGCTCTAGCTGGTTTTCACTGTCCCTTGGAACTGCATTCGCTGCCACACAGACATTCGCGCTCTGCTAAAGCATTGCTTCCTAATGGGGCAACACTCTGTATCTCTCTCTGGCAGAGCCCGGCTGCCAAATTGGAAACGTCCAGACATTGCGCCCACAGGAAAGCTGCCAGCACTGAAAGCTCTAGCTGGTTTTCACTGTCCCTTGGAACTGCATTCGCTGCCACACAGACATTTGCGCTCTGCTAAAGCTTAACTTGGTAATTGGGCAACACTCTGTATCTCTCTCTGGCAGAGCCCGGCTGCCAAATTGGAAACGTCCAGAGATTGCGCCCACAGGAAAGCTGCCAGCACTGAAAGCTCTAGCTGGTTTTCACTGTCCCTTGGAACTGCATTCGCTGCCACACAGACATTCGCGCTCTGCTAAAGCTTAACTTGGTAATTGGGCAACACTCTGTATCTCTCTCTGGCAGAGCCCGGCTGCCAAATTGGAAACGTCCAGACATTGCGCCCACAGGAAAGCTGCCAGCACTGAAAGCTCTAGCTGGTTTTCACTGTCCCTTGGAACTGCATTCGCTGCCACACAGACATTCGCGCTCTGCTAAAGCATTGCTTCGTAATGGGGCAACACTCTGTATCTCTCTCTGGCAGAGCCCGGCTGCCAAATTGGAAACGTCCAGAGATTGCGCCCACAGGAAAGCTGCCAGCACTGAAAGCTCTAGCTGGTTTTCACTGTCCCTTGGAACTGCATTCGCTGCCACACAGACATTCGCGCTCTGCTAAAGCATTGCTTCGTAATGGGGCAACACTCTGTATCTCTCTCTGGCAGAGCCCGGCTGCCAAATTGGAAACGTCCAGACATTGCGCCCACAGGAAAGCTGCCAGCACTGAAAGCTCTAGCTGGTTTTCACTGTCCCTTGGAACTGCATTCGCTGCCACACAGACATTTGCGCTCTGCTAAAGCATTGCTTCGTAATGGGGCAACACTCTGGATCTCTCTCTGGCAGAGCCCGGCTGCCAAATTGGAAACGTCCAGAGATTGTGCCCACAGGAAAGCTGCCAGCACTGAAAGCTCTAGCTGGTTTTCACTGTCCCTTGGAACTGCATTCGCTGCCACACAGACATTCGCGCTCTGCTAAAGCATTGCTTCGTAATGGGGCAACACTCTGTATCTCTCTCTGGCAGAGCCCGGCTGCCAAATTGGAAACGTCCAGACATTGCGCCCACAGGAAAGCTGCCAGCACTGAAAGCTCTAGCTGGTTTTCACTGTCCCTTGGAACTGCATTCGCTGCCACACAGACATTTGCGCTCTGCTAAAGCATTGCTTCGTAATGGGGCAACACTCTGTATCTCTCTCTGGCAGAGCCCGGCTGCCAAATTGGAAACGTCCAGAGATTGCGGCCACAGGAAAGCTGCCAGCACTGAAAGATGTAGCTGGTTTTCACTGTCCCTTGGAACTGCATTCGCTGCCACACAGACATTCGCGCTCTGCTAAAGCATTGCTTCCTAATGGGGCAACACTCTGTATCTCTCTCTGGCAGAGCCCGGCTGCCAAATTGGAAACGTCCAGAGATTGCGCCCACAGGAAAGCTGCCAGCACTGAAAGCTCTAGCTGGTTTTCACTGTCCCTTGGAACTGCATTCGCTGCCACACAGACATTCGCGCTCTGCTAAAGCATTGCTTCGTAATGGGGCAACACTCTGTATCTCTCTCTGGCAGAGCCCGGCTGCCAAATTGGAAACGTCCAGAGATTGCGCCCACAGGAAAGCTGCCAGCACTGAAAGCTCTAGCTGGTTTTCACTGTCCCTTGGAACTGCATTCGCTGCCACACAGACATTCGCGCTCTGCTAAAGCATTGCTTCGTAATGGGGCAACACTCTGTATCTCTCTCTGGCAGAGCCCAGCTGCCAAATTGGAAACGTCCAGACATTGCGCCCACAGGAAAGCTGCCAGCACTGAAAGCTCTAGCTGGTTTTCACTGTCCCTTGGAACTGCATTCGCTGCCACACAGACATTCGCGCTCTGCTAAAGCATTGCTTCGTAATGGGGCAACACTCTGTATCTCTCTCTGGCAGAGCCCGGCTGCCAAATTGGAAACGTCCAGACATTGCGCCCACAGGAAAGCTGCCAGCACTGAAAGCTCTAGCTGGCTTTCACTGTCCCTTGGAACTGCATTCGCTGCCACACAGACATTCGCGCTCTGCTAAAGCATTGCTTCGTAATGGGGCAACACTCTGTATCTCTCTCTGGCAGAGCCCGGCTGCCAAATTGGAAACGTCCAGAGATTGCGCCCACAGGAAAGCTGCCAGCACTGAAAGCTCTAGCTGGTTTTCACTGTCCCTTGGAACTGCATTCGCTGCCACACAGACATTCGCGCTCTGCTAAAGCATTGCTTCGTAATGGGGCAACACTCTGTATCTCTCTCTGGCAGAGCTCGGCTGCCAAATTGGAAACGTCCAGACATTGCGCCCACAGGAAAGCTGCCAGCACTGAAAGCTCTAGCTGGTTTTCACTGTCCCTTGGAACTGCATTCGCTGCCACGCAGACATTTGCGCTCTGCTAAAGCTTAACTTGGTAATTGGGCAACACTCTGTATCTCTCTCTGGCAGAGCCCGGCTGCCAAATTGGAAACGTCCAGAGATTGCGCCCACAGGAAAGCTGCCAGCACTGAAAGCTCTAGCTGGTTTTCACTGTCCCTTGGAACTGCATTCGCTGCCACACAGACATTCGCGCTATGCTAAAGCTTAACTTGGTAATTGGGCAACACTCTGTATCTCTCTCTGGCAGAGCCCGGCTGCCAAATTGGAAACGTCCAGACATTGCGCCCACAGGAAAGCTGCCAGCACTGAAAGCTCTAGCTGGTTTTCACTGTCCCTTGGAACTGCATTCGCTGCCACACAGACATTCGCGCTCTGCTAAAGCATTGCTTCGTAATGGGGCAACACTCTGTATCTCTCTCTGGCAGAGCCCGGCTGCCAAATTGGAAACGTCCAGACATTGCGCCCACAGGAAAGCTGCCAGCACTGAAAGCTCTAGCTGGTTTTCACTGTCCCTTGGAACTGCATTCGCTGCCACACAGACATTCGCGCTCTGCTAAAGCATTGCTTCGTAATGGGGCAACACTCTGTATCTCTCTCTGGCAGAGCCCGGCTGCCAAATTGGAAACGTCCAGAGATTGCGCCCACAGGAAAGCTGCCAGCACTGAAAGCTCTAGCTGGTTTTCACTGTCCCTTGGAACTGCATTCGCTGCCACACAGACATTTGCGCTCTGCTAAAGCATTGCTTCGTAATGGGGCAACACTCTGTATCTCTCTCTGGCAGAGCCCGGCTGCCAAATTGGAAACGTCCAGACATTGCGCCCACAGGAAAGCTGCCAGCACTGAAAGCTCTAGCTGGTTTTCACTGTCCCTTGGAACTGCATTCGCTGCCACACAGACATTCGCGCTCTGCTAAAGCATTGCTTCGTAATGGGGCAACACTCTGTATCTCTCTCTGGCAGAGCCCGGCTGCCAAATTGGAAACGTCCAGACATTGCGCCCACAGGAAAGCTGCCAGCACTGAAAGCTCTAGCTGGTTTTCACTGTCCCTTGGAACTGCATTCGCTGCCACACAGACATTCGCGCTCTGCTAAAGCATTGCTTCCTAATGGGGCAACACTCTGTATCTCTCTCTGGCAGAGCCCGGCTGCCAAATTGGAAACGTCCAGAGATTGCGCCCACAGGAAAGCTGCCAGCACTGAAAGCTCTAGCTGGTTTTCACTGTCCCTTGGAACTGCATTCGCTGCCACACAGACATTCGCGCTCTGCTAAAGCATTGCTTCGTAATGGGGCAACACTCTGTATCTCTCTCTGGCAGAGCCCGGCTGCCAAATTGGAAACGTCCAGAGATTGCGCCCACAGGAAAGCTGCCAGCACTGAAAGCTCTAGCTGGTTTTCACTGTCCCTTGGAACTGCATTCGCTGCCACACAGACATTCGCGCTCTGCTAAAGCATTGCTTCGTAATGGGGCAACACTCTGTATCTCTCTCTGGCAGAGCTCGGCTGCCAAATTGGAAACGTCCAGACATTGCGCCCACAGGAAAGCTGCCAGCACTGAAAGCTCTAGCTGGTTTTCACTGTCCCTTGGAACTGCATTCGCTGCCACACAGACATTTGCGCTCTGCTAAAGCTTAACTTGGTAATTGGGCAACACTCTGTATCTCTCTCTGGCAGAGCCCGGCTGCCAAATTGGAAACGTCCAGACATTGCGCCCACAGGAAAGCTGCCAGCACTGAAAGCTCTAGCTGGTTTTCACTGTCCCTTGGAACTGCATTCGCTGCCACACAGACATTCGCGCTATGCTAAAGCTTAACTTGGTAATTGGGCAACACTCTGTATCTCTCTCTGGCAGAGCCCGGCTGCCAAATTGGAAACGTCCAGACATTGCGCCCACAGGAAAGCTGCCAGCACTGAAAGCTCTAGCTGGTTTTCACTGTCCCTTGGAACTGCATTCGCTGCCACACAGACATTCGCGCTCTGCTAAAGCATTGCTTCCTAATGGGGCAACACTCTGTATCTCTCTCTGGCAGAGCCCGGCTGCCAAATTGGAAACGTCCAGACATTGCGCCCACAGGAAAGCTGCCAGCACTGAAAGCTCTAGCTGGTTTTCACTGTCCCTTGGAACTGCATTCGCTGCCACACAGACATTTGCGCTCTGCTAAAGCTTAACTTGGTAATTGGGCAACACTCTGTATCTCTCTCTGGCAGAGCCCGGCTGCCAAATTGGAAACGTCCAGAGATTGCGCCCACAGGAAAGCTGCCAGCACTGAAAGCTCTAGCTGGTTTTCACTGTCCCTTGGAACTGCATTCGCTGCCACACAGACATTCGCGCTCTGCTAAAGCTTAACTTGGTAATTGGGCAACACTCTGTATCTCTCTCTGGCAGAGCCCGGCTGCCAAATTGGAAACGTCCAGACATTGCGCCCACAGGAAAGCTGCCAGCACTGAAAGCTCTAGCTGGTTTTCACTGTCCCTTGGAACTGCATTCGCTGCCACACAGACATTCGCGCTCTGCTAAAGCATTGCTTCGTAATGGGGCAACACTCTGTATCTCTCTCTGGCAGAGCCCGGCTGCCAAATTGGAAACGTCCAGAGATTGCGCCCACAGGAAAGCTGCCAGCACTGAAAGCTCTAGCTGGTTTTCACTGTCCCTTGGAACTGCATTCGCTGCCACACAGACATTCGCGCTCTGCTAAAGCATTGCTTCGTAATGGGGCAACACTCTGTATCTCTCTCTGGCAGAGCCCGGCTGCCAAATTGGAAACGTCCAGACATTGCGCCCACAGGAAAGCTGCCAGCACTGAAAGCTCTAGCTGGTTTTCACTGTCCCTTGGAACTGCATTCGCTGCCACACAGACATTTGCGCTCTGCTAAAGCATTGCTTCGTAATGGGGCAACACTCTGGATCTCTCTCTGGCAGAGCCCGGCTGCCAAATTGGAAACGTCCAGAGATTGCGCCCACAGGAAAGCTGCCAGCACTGAAAGCTCTAGCTGGTTTTCACTGTCCCTTGGAACTGCATTCGCTGCCACACAGACATTCGCGCTCTGCTAAAGCATTGCTTCGTAATGGGGCAACACTCTGTATCTCTCTCTGGCAGAGCCCGGCTGCCAAATTGGAAACGTCCAGACATTGCGCCCACAGGAAAGCTGCCAGCACTGAAAGCTCTAGCTGGTTTTCACTGTCCCTTGGAACTGCATTCGCTGCCACACAGACATTTGCGCTCTGCTAAAGCATTGCTTCGTAATGGGGCAACACTCTGTATCTCTCTCTGGCAGAGCCCGGCTGCCAAATTGGAAACGTCCAGAGATTGCGGCCACAGGAAAGCTGCCAGCACTGAAAGATGTAGCTGGTTTTCACTGTCCCTTGGAACTGCATTCGCTGCCACACAGACATTCGCGCTCTGCTAAAGCATTGCTTCCTAATGGGGCAACACTCTGTATCTCTCTCTGGCAGAGCCCGGCTGCCAAATTGGAAACGTCCAGACATTGCGCCCACAGGAAAGCTGCCAGCACTGAAAGCTCTAGCTGGTTTTCACTGTCCCTTGGAACTGCATTCGCTGCCACACAGACATTCGCGCTCTGCTAAAGCATTGCTTCGTAATGGGGCAACACTCTGTATCTCTCTCTGGCAGAGCCCGGCTGCCAAATTGGAAACGTCCAGAGATTGCGCCCACAGGAAAGCTGCCAGCACTGAAAGCTCTAGCTGGTTTTCACTGTCCCTTGGAACTGCATTCGCTGCCACACAGACATTCGCGCTCTGCTAAAGCATTGCTTCGTAATGGGGCAACACTCTGTATCTCTCTCTGGCAGAGCCCAGCTGCCAAATTGGAAACGTCCAGACATTGCGCCCACAGGAAAGCTGCCAGCACTGAAAGCTCTAGCTGGTTTTCACTGTCCCTTGGAACTGCATTCGCTGCCACACAGACATTCGCGCTCTGCTAAAGCATTGCTTCGTAATGGGGCAACACTCTGTATCTCTCTCTGGCAGAGCCCGGCTGCCAAATTGGAAACGTCCAGACATTGCGCCCACAGGAAAGCTGCCAGCACTGAAAGCTCTAGCTGGCTTTCACTGTCCCTTGGAACTGCATTCGCTGCCACACAGACATTCGCGCTCTGCTAAAGCATTGCTTCGTAATGGGGCAACACTCTGTATCTCTCTCTGGCAGAGCCCGGCTGCCAAATTGGAAACGTCCAGAGATTGCGCCCACAGGAAAGCTGCCAGCACTGAAAGCTCTAGCTGGTTTTCACTGTCCCTTGGAACTGCATTCGCTGCCACACAGACATTCGCGCTCTGCTAAAGCATTGCTTCGTAATGGGGCAACACTCTGTATCTCTCTCTGGCAGAGCTCGGCTGCCAAATTGGAAACGTCCAGACATTGCGCCCACAGGAAAGCTGCCAGCACTGAAAGCTCTAGCTGGTTTTCACTGTCCCTTGGAACTGCATTCGCTGCCACGCAGACATTTGCGCTCTGCTAAAGCTTAACTTGGTAATTGGGCAACACTCTGTATCTCTCTCTGGCAGAGCCCGGCTGCCAAATTGGAAACGTCCAGAGATTGCGCCCACAGGAAAGCTGCCAGCACTGAAAGCTCTAGCTGGTTTTCACTGTCCCTTGGAACTGCATTCGCTGCCACACAGACATTCGCGCTATGCTAAAGCTTAACTTGGTAATTGGGCAACACTCTGTATCTCTCTCTGGCAGAGCCCGGCTGCCAAATTGGAAACGTCCAGACATTGCGCCCACAGGAAAGCTGCCAGCACTGAAAGCTCTAGCTGGTTTTCACTGTCCCTTGGAACTGCATTCGCTGCCACACAGACATTCGCGCTCTGCTAAAGCATTGCTTCGTAATGGGGCAACACTCTGTATCTCTCTCTGGCAGAGCCCGGCTGCCAAATTGGAAACGTCCAGACATTGCGCCCACAGGAAAGCTGCCAGCACTGAAAGCTCTAGCTGGTTTTCACTGTCCCTTGGAACTGCATTCGCTGCCACACAGACATTCGCGCTCTGCTAAAGCATTGCTTCGTAATGGGGCAACACTCTGTATCTCTCTCTGGCAGAGCCCGGCTGCCAAATTGGAAACGTCCAGAGATTGCGCCCACAGGAAAGCTGCCAGCACTGAAAGCTCTAGCTGGTTTTCACTGTCCCTTGGAACTGCATTCGCTGCCACACAGACATTTGCGCTCTGCTAAAGCATTGCTTCGTAATGGGGCAACACTCTGTATCTCTCTCTGGCAGAGCCCGGCTGCCAAATTGGAAACGTCCAGACATTGCGCCCACAGGAAAGCTGCCAGCACTGAAAGCTCTAGCTGGTTTTCACTGTCCCTTGGAACTGCATTCGCTGCCACACAGACATTCGCGCTCTGCTAAAGCATTGCTTCCTAATGGGGCAACACTCTGGATCTCTCTCTGGCAGAGCCCGGCTGCCAAATTGGAAACGTCCAGACATTGCGCCCACAGGAAAGCTGCCAGCACTGAAAGCTCTAGCTGGTTTTCACTGTCCCTTGGAACTGCATTCGCTGCCACACAGACATTTGCGCTCTGCTAAAGCATTGCTTCGTAATGGGGCAACACTCTGGATCTCTCTCTGGCAGAGCCCGGCTGCCAAATTGGAAACGTCCAGACATTGCGCCCACAGGAAAGCTGCCAGCACTGAAAGCTCTAGCTGGTTTTCACTGTCCCTTGGAACTGCATTCGCTGCCACACAGACATTCGCGCTCTGCTAAAGCATTGCTTCGTAATGGGGCAACACTCTGGATCTCTCTCTGGCAGAGCCCGGCTGCCAAATTGGAAACGTCCAGAGATTGCGCCCACAGGAAAGCTGCCAGCACTGAAAGCTCTAGCTGGTTTTCACTGTCCCTTGGAACTGCATTCGCTGCCACACAGACATTCGCGCTCTGCTAAAGCATTGCTTCCTAATGGGGCAACACTCTGTATCTCTCTCTGGCAGAGCCCGGCTGCCAAATTGGAAACGTCCAGAGATTGCGCCCACAGGAAAGCTGCCAGCACTGAAAGCTCTAGCTGGTTTTCACTGTCCCTTGGAACTGCATTCGCTGCCACACAGACATTCGCGCTCTGCTAAAGCATTGCTTCGTAATGGGGCAACACTCTGTATCTCTCTCTGGCAGAGCTCGGCTGCCAAATTGGAAACGTCCAGACATTGCGCCCACAGGAAAGCTGCCAGCACTGAAAGCTCTAGCTGGTTTTCACTGTCCCTTGGAACTGCATTCGCTGCCACACAGACATTTGCGCTCTGCTAAAGCTTAACTTGGTAATTGGGCAACACTCTGTATCTCTCTCTGGCAGAGCCCGGCTGCCAAATTGGAAACGTCCAGAGATTGCGCCCACAGGAAAGCTGCCAGCACTGAAAGCTCTAGCTGGTTTTCACTGTCCCTTGGAACTGCATTCGCTGCCACACAGACATTCGCGCTCTGCTAAAGCTTAACTTGGTAATTGGGCAACACTCTGTATCTCTCTCTGGCAGAGCCCGGCTGCCAAATTGGAAACGTCCAGACATTGCGCCCACAGGAAAGCTGCCAGCACTGAAAGCTCTAGCTGGTTTTCACTGTCCCTTGGAACTGCATTCGCTGCCACACAGACATTCGCGCTCTGCTAAAGCATTGCTTCGTAATGGGGCAACACTCTGTATCTCTCTCTGGCAGAGCCCGGCTGCCAAATTGGAAACGTCCAGACATTGCGCCCACAGGAAAGCTGCCAGCACTGAAAGCTCTAGCTGGTTTTCACTGTCCCTTGGAAATGCATTCGCTGCCACACAGACATTCGCGCTCTGCTAAAGCATTGCTTCGTAATGGGGCAACACTCTGTATCTCTCTCTGGCAGAGCCCGGCTGCCAAATTGGAAACGTCCAGACATTGCGCCCACAGGAAAGCTGCCAGCACTGAAAGCTCTAGCTGGTTTTCACTGTCCCTTGGAACTGCATTCGCTGCCACACAGACATTTGCGCTCTGCTAAAGCATTGCTTCGTAATGGGGCAACACTCTGTATCTCTCTCTGGCAGAGCCCGGCTGCCAAATTGGAAACGTCCAGACATTGCGCCCACAGGAAAGCTGCCAGCACTGAAAGCTCTAGCTGGTTTTCACTGTCCCTTGGAACTGCATTCGCTGCCACACAGACATTCGCGCTCTGCTAAAGCATTGCTTCGTAATGGGGCAACACTCTGTATCTCTCTCTGGCAGAGCCCGGCTGCCAAATTGGAAACGTCCAGACATTGCGCCCACAGGAAAGCTGCCAGCACTGAAAGCTCTAGCTGGTTTTCACTGTCCCTTGGAACTGCATTCGCTGCCACACAGACATTCGCGCTCTGCTAAAGCATTGCTTCCTAATGGGGCAACACTCTGTATCTCTCTCTGGCAGAGCCCGGCTGCCAAATTGGAAACGTCCAGACATTGCGCCCACAGGAAAGCTGCCAGCACTGAAAGCTCTAGCTGGTTTTCACTGTCCCTTGGAACTGCATTCGCTGCCACACAGACATTTGCGCTCTGCTAAAGCATTGCTTCGTAATGGGGCAACACTCTGGATCTCTCTCTGGCAGAGCCCGGCTGCCAAATTGGAAACGTCCAGACATTGCGCCCACAGGAAAGCTGCCAGCACTGAAAGCTCTAGCTGGTTTTCACTGTCCCTTGGAACTGCATTCGCTGCCACACAGACATTCGCGCTCTGCTAAAGCATTGCTTCGTAATGGGGCAACACTCTGGATCTCTCTCTGGCAGAGCCCGGCTGCCAAATTGGAAACGTCCAGAGATTGCGCCCACAGGAAAGCTGCCAGCACTGAAAGCTCTAGCTGGTTTTCACTGTCCCTTGGAACTGCATTCGCTGCCACACAGACATTCGCGCTCTGCTAAAGCATTGCTTCGTAATGGGGCAACACTCTGGATCTCTCTCTGGCAGAGCCCGGCTGCCAAATTGGAAACGTCCAGAGATTGCGCCCACAGGAAAGCTGCCAGCACTGAAAGCTCTAGCTGGTTTTCACTGTCCCTTGGAACTGCATTCGCTGCCACACAGACATTTGCGCTCTGCTAAAGCATTGCTTCGTAATGGGGCAACACTCTGTATCTCTCTCTGGCAGAGCCCGGCTGCCAAATTGGAAACGTCCAGAGATTGCGCCCACAGGAAAGCTGCCAGCACTGAAAGCTCTAGCTGGTTTTCACTGTCCCTTGGAACTGCATTCGCTGCCACACAGACATTCGCGCTCTGCTAAAGCATTGCTTCGTAATGGGGCAACACTCTGTATCTCTCTCTGGCAGAGCCCGGCTGCCAAATTGGAAACGTCCAGACATTGCGCCCACAGGAAAGCTGCCAGCACTGAAAGCTCTAGCTGGTTTTCACTGTCCCTTGGAACTGCATTCGCTGCCACACAGACATTCGCGCTCTGCTAAAGCATTGCTTCGTAATGGGGCAACACTCTGTATCTCTCTCTGGCAGAGCCCGGCTGCCAAATTGGAAACGTCCAGACATTGCGCCCACAGGAAAGCTGCCAGCACTGAAAGCTCTAGCTGGTTTTCACTGTCCCTTGGAACTGCATTCGCTGCCACACAGACATTCGCGCTCTGCTAAAGCATTGCTTCGTAATGGGGCAACACTCTGTATCTCTCTCTGGCAGAGCCCGGCTGCCAAATTGGAAACGTCCAGAGATTGCGCCCACAGGAAAGCTGCCAGCACTGAAAGCTCTAGCTGGTTTTCACTGTCCCTTGGAACTGCATTCGCTGCCACACAGACATTCGCGCTCTGCTAAAGCATTGCTTCGTAATGGGGCAACACTCTGTATCTCTCTCTGGCAGAGCCCGGCTGCCAAATTGGAAACGTCCAGAGATTGCGCCCACAGGAAAGCTGCCAGCACTGAAAGCTCTAGCTGGTTTTCACTGTCCCTTGGAACTGCATTCGCTGCCACACAGACATTCGCGCTCTGCTAAAGCATTGCTTCGTAATGGGGCAACACTCTGTATCTCTCTCTGGCAGAGCCCAGCTGCCAAATTGGAAACGTCCAGACATTGCGCCCACAGGAAAGCTGCCAGCACTGAAAGCTCTAGCTGGTTTTCACTGTCCCTTGGAACTGCATTCGCTGCCACACAGACATTCGCGCTCTGCTAAAGCATTGCTTCGTAATGGGGCAACACTCTGTATCTCTCTCTGGCAGAGCCCGGCTGCCAAATTGGAAACGTCCAGACATTGCGCCCACAGGAAAGCTGCCAGCACTGAAAGCTCTAGCTGGTTTTCACTGTCCCTTGGAACTGCATTCGCTGCCACACAGACATTCGCGCTCTGCTAAAGCATTGCTTCGTAATGGGGCAACACTCTGTATCTCTCTCTGGCAGAGCCCGGCTGCCAAATTGGAAACGTCCAGAGATTGCGCCCACAGGAAAGCTGCCAGCACTGAAAGCTCTAGCTGGTTTTCACTGTCCCTTGGAACTGCATTCGCTGCCACACAGACATTCGCGCTCTGCTAAAGCATTGCTTCGTAATGGGGCAACACTCTGTATCTCTCTCTGGCAGAGCTCGGCTGCCAAATTGGAAACGTCCAGAGATTGCGCCCACAGGAAAGCTGCCAGCACTGAAAGCTCTAGCTGGTTTTCACTGTCCCTTGGAACTGCATTCGCTGCCACACAGACATTCGCGCTCTGCTAAAGCATTGCTTCGTAATGGGGCAACACTCTGTATCTCTCTCTGGCAGAGCTCGGCTGCCAAATTGGAAACGTCCAGACATTGCGCCCACAGGAAAGCTGCCAGCACTGAAAGCTCTAGCTGGTTTTCACTGTCCCTTGGAACTGCATTCGCTGCCACACAGACATTTGCGCTCTGCTAAAGCTTAACTTGGTAATTGGGCAACACTCTGTATCTCTCTCTGGCAGAGCCCGGCTGCCAAATTGGAAACGTCCAGACATTGCGCCCACAGGAAAGCTGCCAGCACTGAAAGCTCTAGCTGGTTTTCACTGTCCCTTGGAACTGCATTCGCTGCCACACAGACATTCGCGCTCTGCTAAAGCATTGCTTCGTAATGGGGCAACACTCTGGATCTCTCTCTGGCAGAGCCCGGCTGCCAAATTGGAAACGTCCAGAGATTGCGCCCACAGGAAAGCTGCCAGCACTGAAAGCTCTAGCTGGTTTTCACTGTCCCTTGGAACTGCATTCGCTGCCACACAGACATTTGCGCTCTGCTAAAGCATTGCTTCGTAATGGGGCAACACTCTGTATCTCTCTCTGGCAGAGCCCGGCTGCCAAATTGGAAACGTCCAGACATTGCGCCCACAGGAAAGCTGCCAGCACTGAAAGCTCTAGCTGGTTTTCACTGTCCCTTGGAACTGCATTCGCTGCCACACAGACATTCGCGCTCTGCTAAAGCATTGCTTCGTAATGGGGCAACACTCTGTATCTCTCTCTGGCAGAGCCCGGCTGCCAAATTGGAAACGTCCAGACATTGCGCCCACAGGAAAGCTGCCAGCACTGAAAGCTCTAGCTGGTTTTCACTGTCCCTTGGAACTGCATTCGCTGCCACACAGACATTCGCGCTCTGCTAAAGCATTGCTTCGTAATGGGGCAACACTCTGTATCTCTCTCTGGCAGAGCCCGGCTGCCAAATTGGAAACGTCCAGACATTGCGCCCACAGGAAAGCTGCCAGCACTGAAAGCTCTAGCTGGTTTTCACTGTCCCTTGGAACTGCATTCGCTGCCACACAGACATTCGCGCTCTGCTAAAGCATTGCTTCGTAATGGGGCAACACTCTGTATCTCTCTCTGGCAGAGCCCGGCTGCCAAATTGGAAACGTCCAGAGATTGCGCCCACAGGAAAGCTGCCAGCACTGAAAGCTCTAGCTGGTTTTCACTGTCCCTTGGAACTGCATTCGCTGCCACACAGACATTCGCGCTCTGCTAAAGCATTGCTTCGTAATGGGGCAACACTCTGTATCTCTCTCTGGCAGAGCTCGGCTGCCAAATTGGAAACGTCCAGACATTGCGCCCACAGGAAAGCTGCCAGCACTGAAAGCTCTAGCTGGTTTTCACTGTCCCTTGGAACTGCATTCGCTGCCACACAGACATTTGCGCTCTGCTAAAGCTTAACTTGGTAATTGGGCAACACTCTGTATCTCTCTCTGGCAGAGCCCGGCTGCCAAATTGGAAACGTCCAGAGATTGCGCCCACAGGAAAGCTGCCAGCACTGAAAGCTCTAGCTGGTTTTCACTGTCCCTTGGAACTGCATTCGCTGCCACACAGACATTCGCGCTCTGCTAAAGCTTAACTTGGTAATTGGGCAACACTCTGTATCTCTCTCTGGCAGAGCCCGGCTGCCAAATTGGAACGTCCAGACATTGCGCCCACAGGAAAGCTGCCAGCACTGAAAGCTCTAGCTGGTTTTCACTGTCCCTTGGAACTGCATTCGCTGCCACACAGACATTCGCGCTCTGCTAAAGCATTGCTTCCTAATGGGGCAACACTCTGTATCTCTCTCTGGCAGAGCCCGGCTGCCAAATTGGAAACGTCCAGACATTGCGCCCACAGGAAAGCTGCCAGCACTGAAAGCTCTAGCTGGTTTTCACTGTCCCTTGGAACTGCATTCGCTGCCACACAGACATTTGCGCTCTGCTAAAGCATTGCTTCGTAATGGGGCAACACTCTGTATCTCTCTCTGGCAGAGCCCGGCTGCCAAATTGGAAACGTCCAGACATTGCGCCCACAGGAAAGCTGCCAGCACTGAAAGCTCTAGCTGGTTTTCACTGTCCTTGGAACTGCATTCGCTGCCACACAGACATTCGCGCTCTGCTAAAGCATTGCTTCGTAATGGGGCAACACTCTGTATCTCTCTCTGGCAGAGCCCGGCTGCCAATTGGAAACGTCCAGACATTGCGCCCACAGGAAAGCTGCCAGCACTGAAAGCTCTAGCTGGTTTTCACTGTCCCTTGGAACTGCATTCGCTGCCACACAGACATTTGCGCTCTGCTAAAGCATTGCTTCGTAATGGGGCAACACTCTGTATCTCTCTCTGGCAGAGCCCGGCTGCCAAATTGGAAACGTCCAGACATTGCGCCCACAGGAAAGCTGCCAGCACTGAAAGCTCTAGCTGGTTTTCACTGTCCCTTGGAACTGCATTCGCTGCCACACAGACATTCGCGCTCTGCTAAAGCATTGCTTCGTAATGGGGCAACACTCTGTATCTCTCTCTGGCAGAGCCCGGCTGCCAAATTGGAAACGTCCAGACATTGCGCCCACAGGAAAGCTGCCAGCACTGAAAGCTCTAGCTGGTTTTCACTGTCCCTTGGAACTGCATTCGCTGCCACACAGACATTCGCGCTCTGCTAAAGCATTGCTTCCTAATGGGGCAACACTCTGTATCTCTCTCTGGCAGAGCCCGGCTGCCAAATTGGAAACGTCCAGACATTGCGCCCACAGGAAAGCTGCCAGCACTGAAAGCTCTAGCTGGTTTTCACTGTCCCTTGGAACTGCATTCGCTGCCACACAGACATTTGCGCTCTGCTAAAGCATTGCTTCGTAATGGGGCAACACTCTGGATCTCTCTCTGGCAGAGCCCGGCTGCCAAATTGGAAACGTCCAGACATTGCGCCCACAGGAAAGCTGCCAGCACTGAAAGCTCTAGCTGGTTTTTCACTGTCCCTTGGAACTGCATTCGCTGCCACACAGACATTCGCGCTCTGCTAAAGCATTGCTTCGTAATGGGGCAACACTCTGGATCTCTCTCTGGCAGAGCCCGGCTGCCAAATTGGAAACGTCCAGAGATTGCGCCCACAGGAAAGCTGCCAGCACTGAAAGCTCTAGCTGGTTTTCACTGTCCCTTGGAACTGCATTCGCTGCCACACAGACATTCGCGCTCTGCTAAAGCATTGCTTCGTAATGGGGCAACACTCTGGATCTCTCTCTGGCAGAGCCCGGCTGCCAAATTGGAAACGTCCAGAGATTGCGCCCACAGGAAAGCTGCCAGCACTGAAAGCTCTAGCTGGTTTTCACTGTCCCTTGGAACTGCATTCGCTGCCACACAGACATTTGCGCTCTGCTAAAGCATTGCTTCGTAATGGGGCAACACTCTGTATCTCTCTCTGGCAGAGCCCGGCTGCCAAATTGGAAACGTCCAGAGATTGCGCCCACAGGAAAGCTGCCAGCACTGAAAGCTCTAGCTGGTTTTCACTGTCCCTTGGAACTGCATTCGCTGCCACACAGACATTCGCGCTCTGCTAAAGCATTGCTTCGTAATGGGGCAACACTCTGTATCTCTCTCTGGCAGAGCCCGGCTGCCAAATTGGAAACGTCCAGACATTGCGCCCACAGGAAAGCTGCCAGCACTGAAAGCTCTAGCTGGTTTTCACTGTCCCTTGGAACTGCATTCGCTGCCACACAGACATTCGCGCTCTGCTAAAGCATTGCTTCGTAATGGGGCAACACTCTGTATCTCTCTCTGGCAGAGCCCGGCTGCCAAATTGGAAACGTCCAGACATTGCGCCCACAGGAAAGCTGCCAGCACTGAAAGCTCTAGCTGGTTTTCACTGTCCCTTGGAACT